>NW_013563113.1:0-72657 GCF_000968595.1 Rasamsonia emersonii CBS 393.64
CACCGTGACGGGAGCAGCAATGTGGACGACATTGCTCTCCTTCATCAAAAGCTCCTTTGCCTTGGCGCATATTGCCTCGATCACGGAATCTGCCAGTAACTCTTTTTGTAGAGCCGCTCGATGCATTCGTCCAAGTCGATACTGGCTGAGAGAGCAGTCAGTCGGGACCTGTTTTCCTGTGTGACTCCGCAAGAGGGCTACCTACATGGTAACCCAGGCATCGTGACGCGATCAGATCAGATCAGATCTCTCTTCACGCGCAAGATGATCTGACCAGGACAGAGACAGTTGTGGCAGAAGTCGCAGAGGGGGGTATGAGCAGCACAAAGGAGCTTATAAGAATGAGTGGGAAGGAAGGGAAATATTATGTCTGACAGCGTTTGCTGGAACAGCTACCATCATGTCCTGGGCAGGAGATGGCAGAGCAGGGACTGAGCAGGAAGACCCTAGCAGTGCAGCCAGAGCGCCAATCGTGAAGATCAATCTGGTGCCTGTTGCATCTGCTGGGCGCGCTGCGGGCTGTACCGTGGCTGGATCGACAATATTATTAACCGGCCTTCTGCTGCGTCTGACCGCCTTCCCTATCAATGCGCATCGGCACCCCTGCAGTTCCCAGGGTTGATCCGTTCCTGGCAGCCGCACGTGAGCAGGGCTCTGGGCAACATTTGGGCTGCAATCATGGGATTCCACCCTGTAGGCGCGCTTGTCCTCCCCAGACACTCTGCAATGAGCTCCTGTCTCGTTTCTGCTGTCATTTTGGGTGTTGTCTACTTTTTTATATACAGTTTATTTCATCAGCCGGTGCATCGTCTCTTCCATTCTTCGAGAGAAAGGAGAGGGCTGGGTGCATGTACATACAGTGGCATACTGCTGATCCCAATGAATCTGCCCAACTTGAGGAAAGGGCCATCCTGTACCAAGAGCGAGACACCACTTTCCTTTCGGACCTCCGCTTGTCGTTGATTGCTTTTTTATGGCTTTCCGCTCATTGAAATTCTTCAGTATCTGCTTCTTTGGGTATACTTTGCTTTTACCTCTTTGGGAAACTGATGGCCTTCCGGGGTCGCCAAAGCTGTCAATGTCCTCGTACCTCAATGACAATTTTTCCTACAGTGCTCTTGGATTTTTTGGATCGACCGTCTGTGAATATAGAGGCGAAGTCCGCCAACCCTCCTTTTCTCTGGACTCAACAGTTCCAACGACGCCCGTCAAATGGAGGCATATCCCTCCCCTCGAGATGGCCAGCCATTTCAAACCCATCCGCCAATGACCCCTAATGAACGGAGGTCGAGATATCCTTCGTTTTCCAATACGACATATTATTATGACAGGGACTGCCCTGAAAATGGCGGTTACCCAGAACCTCGAAAGAAGTTCTCCACATGCTTCAACTGCGGATCTCCCGAGCACTGGGCTCAGGATTGTCCTCGACCACGTGAATTCGATCCTGCGTAAGTGCTTGAAATTCTATCGTCAGTTTTACTGTTACTATTACTGGTGCTAATTGGTCGTTTTAGTGGTGCCGAGATCGGGTTTCAGCCCTCGAAACGACAAAAGACGAGTCGTCCTATCCCGATGTCCCAGTCATTCCCACCGCCATACAAGCAACAATGGGGAGATCCGTTAACAGGAGCTCAACCAAATTATCCAGTTCACAATAACTTCCCTCCGACGCCAATGTCGACGCACTCGGCGGATTACTATCCTTGGCAACCGTCTCCGCCTCAGGCTTCCCCGCGGCAGCCTTTCCCAGCGTCTGGCTCACACGAACTGCAAAATCCCATAAGTACTCACAATCCACAGTTCGTAAGCCCTGTATCTCCCAATGGTGGACATCAGTATCACGGCTATTTCCCTCCTCAGCACCACCAGCAGCACTTCGCTTTGAACTGGGAACACCAACAGTACAGTTATCAGCAACATAATCAGCAACCGCCTGATTATGGACGTAGTCGACCTCTCCTGCATCATCAGCACGCCCTAGACGACAATCGGCCTTCCTGGCCTCCTGGTCAACCATGGGTGGAAGATAGGCAGTCATATGAGAGACAGCCAGGTATGAAGTCTTCTCGTGACCAGATCGGTAAGCTTCCTTTTTTTTTACTTTTTTTTTTTACTGTTAGGATGGCCTGCTAACGGCAGATCAAGTCTGGCGACCACCTAACCTGGCTGCCCGACCACTCCCTTCGAGTTTTTCTGCGCAAGATGAAATTGAGCCCGTCACAAATGTTGAAGCCCTGAAGCAAGGAATGTCCGTGTCGAGGTACATCTCAGATAAGGATGCTGAAGATTTGAAGCGTCATATCCGTGAGACCAAGTACTGGTCGTCTTTAAAAGATGATCCTATATTCCGCGTAATCTCGACTGATTGCGAATTGATCTCTATCGAAGAGCTTGTGTCTCGCCGGAACCGTATACTTCGGACTCATAGCCTTCGCATTCCCAAAGAAACAGAAGAGGGAGAGGTGCACGAAGATAACGTTGAGGCTGGTCGAGATAGGTCGTCATCTCAGAGGTTTGGTGGACATAGAAATTCTGTTAGCGAAAATCCACAGCCAGAGAAAGAGAGAGTTGATGACAGGGTCTCATTTCGAGAGAGAAGTCGAGAGACTGATCGCGCTCGCCCATATTTTGAACAAAAATCAACGCGGAAACGTCGGCATGAATCTCCTGGTGACAGCGACAGACGGTTGAAGCGCCATGCTGTTGATTCTAGATCGTATCGAGAGCCTGCAATGAAAATACACCCTCACCACAGGCAACCAATGTCTGTTTCTGGCAGTTACCGGAACTATTCATCGAACTCGGAGTATAGATCTGGAAGAGGGCCCGGGAGACAGCAGCCTAGTCATCTTCCAGACACTCCATATCAGGGTGAAAATGCCAAGCATTGGGGTTCGCGGAGTCCACCACACTCAGAGAGAAGGGGTCGGAAAAGACCTAGGTCTGCCGATTCTTCAGAGGACCGCTATGATGGGCCGCGGCGCCAGGAAAACGATGTACCCAAAGCCCGGGCTCGTCAAGCGGAAGTTAGTTCGGTGTATAGGTATTTCGCCCCGCCTTCGTAGGTTGGGTGTATGCTAACTGTTATAGTCGACGATGGTGACAGGTGACGCAGAGTCCGGCAGAGGTGCTGAATGAGCTGCCCCGCCACTTGGTGTTGCCTTCATTGGCAGTTGGGTCCAGGATATTTTGCATCCGGTCTTTTTGAGGGCGTCCATTGCACAAGGATCGGTCATTCTTGGTCCGGAATTATATTACCTTGACTGAGCTGATTTTTGCAAGCCCCAGCTCTTCGAACTATTAGGGCTCCTTCCGGCTTGGTTTTCCTCTCTGCATCTTGGGTCGCAGCAAATGAAGCCAAATCAGGTTTCTTTCACCTGCACCTTTCCCTATAATTTGAGGCTTGTGCCCCTCTTATAGCCACTTATCAATGGGTCGAAATGTTAAATAGTCGAAATGGTATTGAATTTGACGCCTTAGCATCCTAAAAAAAAAGGGGGAGAAACTGGGAGCATCAACGCATAAGGGAAGGGGAACGTACGTTTAAATATTTATCTAAATCTATGTCTATTATGTCTTATTATCGACTTGGAGCTGGTTTGCCCAGAAGGTGGTAAACTATCATAAAATAAACAAAGCCCGCCTGCCACAGATCTACGGAGTACCGTTTCCCGATATCCCTTTCTGCCTTTCTACTCATCTCTGCCGATTATTGCAAAAGACAATCCAATTATCTAGCGTCGAGCTATCTGATGCTTATCTTCAAAAGTCGCGCGCGTATATATTTTCCCCTCCCCCATTAGCCTAGAGTGGAGCAGTATGATGTGATCGTATGGAAGTTCTCCGAGACAGCTCTCCAACAGCGACAGATCTATAACCCAAAGAGACAATTTATTCTTAATTAAATTAACGTATATGCCAGTGCGTAATTATATAGAATGGTAAATTTCCCGATTGGCTTGTGGAGATATTGAGTCGTTCCTCTTCCTCTTCTTCCTTCCTAACTTCACGTTCTGTAGTATCTGGATAAAAGCTGAGATCTTTTCCCCCCTATTATTCCTCTTTTGTTCTCATACATGTCTGATGACAGTCTTGTCCCCCTGCCCCAGGGAGCTGGGTATGGGGTGGTGGTCGGTGTTGGTCTCGCTTTTGGAATCGGGATGGTTCTGGTCAATAGATTCCTGGAGAAATTTCTGCGAGAAAGATCTGACCACACTGAGATGTTGAGTCCCTATCTTGGAGAAAAACTAGATATAAATTTTGAGCCTATCTGACCGCATTCCCAGGTTCATGGTTGCCAACCGCAGTGTCGGGACTGGACTGACAGCTTCGGCGGTCATATCGTCGTGGATGTGGGCGTATGTCCACTCCCCAGTGCTTTGCTTTCAGCATATTATTATTGGCAGGATAAGACACTGACATGTTTCCCAAGAACTGCAATCATCTGGACGGCTGCTCAGGGCTATCTCTACGGCATTGCGGCGCCGTTTTGGTACGCGGCTGGCTGCTCTATCCAGATAGCGCTGATGACTGTCCTGGCGATCCACGCCAAAGTGAAAGTGCCGTATGTCTGATGTTTACCCCTCAGATTTGACCATGGTGTTATATACATAGCTGACAAGGAAATAAATAAATCCTACAGAAATGGTCACACCGTCTTGGAGATCGTCCGACTCCGGTACGGGACGACTGCGCATCTGATCTATATCTTTCTGTGCTTCGTCACCAATCTGCTCTCGGTGACTGCCATGATTCTGGGCGCTGCCGGGGTGATCACTGCGTGACGGGCATGCATATCATCGCATCGACCTTCTTGCTGCCTCTGGGTGTGGTGGTCTATACCGTTGCAGGAGGGTTGAAGGCGACTTTCTTGACGGACTATGTGTGAGTCAGCCCTATCTTTTCCAACAACCTGTACAGATATATATACGCGGAGAAATGTATCTGGGGAATAAATCGTCGAGTTGAATAACCGTCTGATCTTTTCTGCAGTCACACCCTCATAGTGATGATCCTCTGCTTTCTCACTGTGAAAGCGTTCAACAATCCTGCCATCACCGACCTCAACTCCTTCTACGACGTCCTGGTCGAAGCGGCCAAGACCCGAAACGTTGAAGGCAACTACCAAGGTACATCAACCTCAAAGCCCACAACAGGCAAGTGATTCGCGTTTCGCACTGGACGGTCATCATCTTCGGCTTCTTCGCTTCCGCATTCGCTACCGCGTTGCACTACGGCGGCATCGATCTGAATTGGATGGGGTACTTTCTGGCGACGATCATCTGCCCGGGGATGTTTCCGCTGGCGTTTACGATCCTGTGGAAGAAGCAGTCTGTTGCGGCTGCTGTCATTGCGCCTCTTCTCGGTCTGGTAAGTTTTCAGTCTCGATCTCTAACGTAACTTGGGTCTAACCCAGACAAAAGGCAAGCGGCATTGCAGTCTGGCTTGGAACGGCGTATGCCTACGGCGGTGAATTGACCATCTCAACGACCGGCCCAGCTGCCCTGTCTCTGGGGGGCCATCACGTCGACATTCTCCTCGGCCGTCTACTCCGTCATCATCACCTACATTAAGGTATTAATGGACTTGTGCTGTAGTTTCCTTACTACAAAAGCAGTTCATGTTATTCCCTGCTGACGCAGATAATGTCCTGTCCAACAGCCACAAGACTTCGACTGGCGCATCTTCCTCCTCCTCAACGCCGTCAAGGACGAAGATTCTCCCGACGACAGCGAGTCCAGCGACAACGGCCGGGTCGCCGTTCTCGAGACCAAGGACCTGGACAGCGTACAGCACCCTTATTCACCGGAGACGCTCAAGCGGATGAACCGCGCCGCCATGATCGCGAGCATTTTCAGCGCCGTCGTCGGCCTCGTCACATAGGTTGTGTGGCCTTTGCCGCTGTACAGGGATTATATCTTCACGAGACCGGTGAATCCTGTCGAATTCGGTCGAGCAAGCAAACCTTGAAATGTATATTATACTAACAGGTGGTATATAGTTCTTCAAAGGCTGGACAGTCGTCTCCGAGATATGGCTTTTCGTCTGCTTGCTCATTGCTACTGTGTACCCGATCATCGACGGCAGAAGGGTTCTGGAAAAGGCTTTTAGGCTTGCATGGCAGGGTCTTTTCAGCAGCAGCAGAGCCGTGCCGGAGGCAGTAGCAGTGGAAGAAGTATCTCATCAACCGGACCACCCATCTGCCGGTACAGGTCTAGGTCAAACCGCGAAGAAAGTCCCCTCTTCTGGGACAGTTGTCCAGTCCAAGACGAGGACTGCGACACGTTGGATTCTCTAGGTAGGTAAATATATATGTAAGCAGGCAGGACCTGTCGTTATGAACTTTTCTTTTTCAACAACTACAACCGATGTATCTATGCCCTTGTGTCAGGAACAGAAGAACTGAGTGACATGGCCATTGCCTTCCTAGAATACTAGGGTATTTCGCATGTCGTCGGTATTGGGGACAGATTTACCTTTATAGGCATATCTAAAATAGAATAGAATGGCTTAGAATAGATTGAGATTATAGACTACACTACACTACAGTGATTACACTACGGAGTAATTACCTAGAGATAGATTCCGATCAATTTAAGCACATGTTATTTTTTTTGGTGGTGGTATTGGTATCATTTATCTATCTATCTATTTATGCTCTACCTAGTAATACATCTTCATCTTCCTTTTTCAGCAGCCCTTTCCTCTCGTGGCTCTCGCCTTCGTCGGACTCTTCTTCTTCCTCGTCGTCATCCTCCTCCTCCTCTTCTTCGTCTTCTTCTTCTGAATCAGTCTCTTCTTCGCCGGATTCGGTTTCCTCTTCCTCTTCCTCTTCCTCTTCATCATACTCTGATTCTGTTTCTTCTTCCTCTTCTTCTTCCTCTTCGGATTCTTCGTCCTCGTCGTTGAGCCACTCGTCCAGCGTCTTGGGGCGATTATTATTAGTAGTTCCTGTTGGAGCAATTTTCTTGCCTCGTGCTGCTGCTGCGCTGCTTTCTCTTTCATGCTCTCGCAGCGCCCTGTCCAGCCTCTCGCTGGCCGTGAGGCCGGTGCCGGTGCCGGCGCCTCGTTCTATGGTAGTAGATTCCATCATCATCCCCTGATCTCGTAGGCTCCTGTCGGGCTCCTGCCCAGCTGGTACCCAGTCTGGAAGCGGCTCATAGCCTCTTAACCCGTGGTATCCAGCGTCAGGCCCCACGACAAGCGTCGAAGTGCCGATCAGGAGATCCTTCCGGGAGTCCGACGGGCTGGGTGCGTGTGGAACAGGCTTCGGCGCCTGGAGCAGTAGGGTAGCGAGTTGTGTCGCGTTGGGGTTGGCGAGTAGTGCCTTGTAGAGTCGTGCGCGGTCGCGCAGGTCGTATGAGACGTCGTACCGCGCCAGGAGGAGGATGTATCGCCAGAGAAGAGTTATGCGGTCCTCTTCTGGCGGTTTTTCCGGCAGCTGTTCTTGTGATTGCTGTTGCTCTGCTGCGCCACTACTATCCTGGGTTTCAGCCCAGGCGTTGCTGTCTTCCTGCTCTGTTTGAGCAGGCTTCGGCGGAGGCTGCTGCGGAGGATGAGTCTGCAGGAGATGCTGCAGATATACCTTCGCGCCCAGCAGGACGATCTGCTGCTTCACCACCTCGGTTTCGTCGGCGAATCTCTTCGCCAGGATGCGCAACACATCCGGTGCGATGTTGTTTTCCGGATCGACGGATGCAAATTCGCCCACGAGCCAAATAATCGAGGCTCTTGCCTCCGGGCTGGTAGTCGTGTCGAGATACTTCGCTAGCTGGATCACTGTCTGCTTATGAGACAATGGGTCCTGCTGGATCAGATGGCGAATCACTGTAAGAGACTCAGAGACTAAATTCTCATCGGCGCTCGAGATCTGACTCAAAAGCACTCGAAGGCAATGTTTCGAGGTCCGGGGGTCGCTCTGTGCGCAACGTCCGATTGCACGGACGCTCTCTCGCACCAATTCCGGATTGCTCCCTCGCGAGAAATGTTCCAGCTCGCTGAGGATCACACCCTTCCAATGCATCCCGAGATGAGGGAATATGATCGTCAGAACCTCGAGCTTAAGCCGCCAGATATGCGGCGGATCGGTAGAGTGTACTAGGAAATGGGAGACGTATTTCGCAAACGGAGCCGGGGCCCTCAAGGCTACGGCTACGATGTTGTAAAGCGCAACATATTGAATGTCCTGTGGACAGCGGACAAGGGCCACAAGCGGGCCGATGGCACTCTCCAGATACTCCGGCGTGCCCAGGTAGAGGTAGCAACGGACAACGCTCACGATAACAGCAGAGGTACGACTCTGCAGGAGCGGTTTGCAAGCTCGCAAGAACAATTCCAGATCGGGGTCCAGTACGACCACTTCTTCGCCTGTGTCTTCACCCGCAGCCTCTTCATGGCTAGGCGCATCGTCCTCATCGTAGAACCCCTTGGGTCCTGCCTTCTTGACCTTCTGCGTCCTCCGGGGAAAACACTTCCTTGCGTAAATGGTCAGAAGCCGCAAAGTAGCCAGCTGACTCCATTCGTCCATATCCACCAGCTTTTTCACCAGACTCCGGTAGTGCTTGTGGATGAGATCAAGGCGATCGGGGCACACGTCAAGGAACGCAGATACGGCTGGCCCAACGACGAAATATTGGCTATCCCCCAGGAGCGTCGATAGATACTCCGTCAACTGCGGAAGTGTATTCGGGTTTAGTCGGTAACATTTCGGAATAGCCAATGCAGCGGCCTTGCGGACATGGGGACTCATATCTCCGCAGCCACGCTTGATGGCGAGGGACACGATCTGGCTGATGACGGGGACCCTGATCCCTGACATGGTGCGCAGCGCCATTACCCGGACTTGTGGATTCTGGTCCGTGAGGGACTTCTGGATGGCATTTATCGACAGCAACGCGAGGTCTGGCTCTGCTTCGGCCTGGTGGAGCAGGTAGATGTAGACGAGCTTCTTGACTTCGATATTAGGATTCGCGACATTTTTGACGACGGCGGAGAAGTACTGGAGAGAGGATTCGGATTGGTACATCAACTAGATTCAGCCAGAGGTATTAGTATTATTCAGATACTGCCGTTCGTGTGGACGCAGGGTGTCATACGGCGATGACCTTCCGCATCCCCTCCAAGACGTCGCGCTCATTGCGGCTTTCGAGAAGCTTCTTTATTTGCGCCGAAGTGAGCCCACGCGAAGAGGAATTGCTTCGCAAACCCTTGCTGCCGCCGGCTGATTGGGCAGCTTCGAGCGTGAGCTCTCGAGCTGTACGCACATAGCGTGGATCGTTAGCAGACGGAGTCGGCTTGATGGCGTCGAATAATACCAGACGGAGGGAGAGACAATACCTGTTTCCAGCATGGACGAAATCCTTGATATGGTCTCCATGCTGTCCCTAAAAACCTCCCCGGCTCCCTAAGCAGCAGTGGTGCGCCGTTGTGAAGAAATAAACCGGAGTTCAAGACAGCAGCGGGGCCATGTGAGCGCGCATCGTCAGCGGCGTGCCATCGCTCTTCCCAACTGTCGCCTGCCTCCGCCTGCTCCACATCCTGTCAACAACTACGCTTCAACACAACGAGAACTGACGGAACTACAAAGACTGCTACCAGTGAGGCCTCCTGAAAGAACAATGTAGATCTAATTTGCGCTACTGCGAGGCCGTGTCTTCGTTCTACTCGTGCTCGATCAACACACGGCCAATGGTGCAAGCGACAGTACACTTCGCGAACTTGGTCTCCGACTTTGTCAACCATATACTCTGCTACAATGCCCGCGCAACGATTCTGGTCGTCTGCTCTACACGGACCCAATTTCTAGAGCAACTGGCTGCCAGTATCGCTGTCGAGTCCCGGCTTCACCAACGAGAAGGTCATAATGAGCAACTGGAGGACGGCACGGAAGATCCGCCGTCCGAATCGGTTGAACGACGCCATCGTCTCCTAACAAAAACGATCGGCCTCATCGCGCAGTCGCGAAAAGTCAAATTGGTGTTTTGCCCGTCCGTCGAGCATCTTCGTGCCTATCTTTCGACCCTACGCATTACTTCTGAAGACGGGCAGAAGAGGTTGCAGGAGTCGGCTGGACCAGAAGAATATCGCAGACGGTGCCTGGCGATCCTAGACCTCGTCGCGGTCCATTATACGACGTCTGAGTTTTCCGCCAAAGGCTTGTCGCGCACCCTGGCCATTGTTGTGGAGGCCGCTGCGAGAGCGGCGGCAGATCTGGTGCTATGTGAATGTAATGACGCGCTCGACCCCCAGAACCTCGAACGCGGCGAAAAACTGTGGGATCTTCAGGTGCCGCTGCTCAGTGGTGCGGTCCGCCTTGAAGATGGAAGGAGTTCATGGTCTGGGCGCCACGTATCTGTGAAGCGAGTGGCGCAGAGATGGTTTCAATTCGAAAATACAGACATGATGCATGTTTAACCAGTCCCCCAAAGCATATGTACTGTACAAGAAGTATTGTAAACCCAATCCCAAAGAACCCTCGGGTATCCTAGAGCCAACCGGAACTCCAAAGACCATCCAAACCGATCCGTATTACTCATAGACATTTTTCCATTTCGGTGATGTACAGCTTGATATGGGATTCAAGCTTCAAGTACTCATCATGCGCTCGGTGGATCTCGTTTTCGATGTTCTCTTTCAGATCTGCCATCTAGGTCATGTCAGCAATCGTGGTGACGCCAGGAAGGGCAAAGTGGAAACCAACCTTCTTCTCAGTCTGCTCGATCCGTATCCTTCTCATCTCCATTTCTCGTTGCTTTTCTGCGCGCTCTTCACGGAGCTGTTTCTGAATGTTGCGTAGCTCCTCCATCCGAGCTTGCGCCTGTTCCTGCTTCTCTTGGCTACTCTTTCTGAGAGCCTCGATCCTTTCATTCCAGCGAGCCAGTTGCCGCTGCAGTAATTTCTCCGTCTGTTCCACTTCTCGTACACTGTTTCCTCGTTCTGAAATCGCGTCCCTGTTCCTGGCGGCGCGCGCATCTTCTTCTTCCTCCTTTTGCAGCTCCACGGAGATGTCTTCCAGTACCTTCACACAGGCCTGGACCTCATTAGCAACGACAGTGAATGTGTCCGTGGACGTCTGCAGAGCTCTCAGCCTCCTCTCCATCGCATCGACTTGTCCCTTCTCGCGGGCCAGGCTCTCCGATAATTCTGTCAGAGATGCCTGCAGACTCGCAGAGCTTTCCATAACATACGGCCGCAGCTTCTCGATCTCCTGTCGGGTGCGCACCGCCTTTTCTATCTTCTCTTCCAATGTTGCCTGCCGTTTGGCCTTGTCGCTCTTGACCCGCTCCAGCGTCTCCGCAACTTTCTCTTGCTCCCGCCGCAGCTCTAGCAGCCGTGCTTTCAGCGCATCGTTCCGTTGAACCTTCTCCTTGACTTGTCCTTCCATCGCTTTCTGATTTCGCCTCATCTCTTCTAGACGCTGTTCCATTTCCTGATTCTCTGCGTGGAGCGCCTCGATACGGGCCTTGGTCCTCTCCGATTTGTTGAAGTGCTCATCGATAACGGAGGTTTGCGACTCTCGGAACCGGACGAAGTTGATCAGGTAGGAGAATATCTTGACGAGTCGATCATGCGTAGGTTTTGTTAGATCCGTAAATGTAAAATCGTTCACTCCGCACTGTGTTGGAAGCCCGGTCAGAAACTGCCCTGCCTCTTTGCCAGAAGGGTGATGTAGTACCTCAATCATCAACTTCCTCAGACTCACGAAAAATGCCATCATATTACGCGTCTCGTTAGGCACAATGTCGGCGTAATCACCGCAGACATCTTGTGCGGCTGCGCGCATCGCCGGTTCCACCGTCTCACGGGTCGTATTCATCAGAAGCTCCGCAAACCATTCCAGCACCATTTGAATCTGCTGAGGATTCGGCTTGACCAAGTCGTTCGCGGTGAACGGGATCCCGATATCGTTGATACATCCTGCAATTTCCTTGTCGGGCTATTACTCTGATGAGTATATGCATACTTAAGATGCTTGGGAATTCCTTGACTGACCAGGCGCATCAACGCATCGCTCTCATCTTCCTTGCGGCGATTGCGGTTGTGTTGCTGCTGGGATCCATGGAATTGCTGGCTCACTCGATGATTGTACGCCATGTCTACATGCAGTGTGTTCCCTCGAAATTGCGAAATCTATCACAGAGCATGCTTGACACGGCGGCGGACTGCTTGTTTTGTTTACCGCGACACTGGAGAGCCTGCTCAAAACAGCTTAGTGCGGAGGCATGCATGTGCAGCGAGGGGCGCAGATGCAATCGATGCAAACAGCCGACTCCGGCACAATAACGGATACATTTCTGGCAGGCAGGCAGTTATAGTGTCACAATCCCTCGACTCGGCGCTACACTCACCGTCTGCCAACCTCGTCTCGTGGTTTATCTAGCAGCCATGGCGACTACCGAGTCTGGGTCTTTTGAGTAGGTGTTACCACGACCTAAATCCTGCCATTCCTGCTAACGCAGACTAGCATTGTCGCCACATACAATGACCTCCTTCGCTCCGATCCCGATTTGACGATGCCAATTGCGGCCATCGAGGCCCTGGTTCTCCTTCTGACGCATTCCCCGTCTTCGACGATATCTGAGACTCTTGAATTGCTCGAGACTCACACCGCTCGCCTGAAGAAGGCCATTCCGAACCCGATTGCGCTCTCTGCAGGCACCGATCTCTTTCAACGATATTTGATCACTACCCTCCAGAGACCCGGTCAGCTGGGGCCTGCAGGGGACTTCAACGCTATCCGAACTCATCTGCTCTCCAATGGACGCCTTTTCATTAAGCGTGCCAAGGAAAGTCGACAGAAGATCGCTGCGTTTGGAAGGGGCTTCGTCCGAGATGGGAGCACGGTTCTTACAAACGGCGGCTCGCGCGTCGTCTCTGCCCTACTCCAGAAGGCGGCGGATGAGAACAGCGGTCCCTCCGCTGTGAGGTTCCGCGTCATCTATGTCCTCCACTACATCAACAATGACAAAGAGAATTACATTGAGCCGGAGGGGTTGGAGACGGTGCGCGCTTTGAGGGCGAGGGGCGTTCCCGTTGCGACCATTCCCGAGTCTGCAGTCGCTTACTCAATGGGGATGGTAGATATGGTGATTGTCGGCGCTGAGGGCGTGGTGGAAAACGGCGGTATTGTGTCACGAATGGGCACTTACCAGATCGGTCTTTTGGCCAAGGCTATGGGAAAGCCGTTCTATGTGGTTGCTGAAAGCCACAAGTTTGTTCGATTATACCCGCTGGGGCAGTACGATCTTCCGATCGACCAGCATGTCGTCGACTTCAAGACAGAGGAAGACATCAATTCTGAATCCTCGTCAGGTGCGAAGAACAAAGCCGACGAGGGTTTTGCTGGGAAGGACGAATCGTCTCCGGAAGACAAAGCCAAACACATGTCAGACCTCCTCAACGGTGCCCCTGCAAATACGGAGAGTACAAAGACGATGAGACATGAAGCAGTCGACTTCACACCGCCGCATCTCATCTCGGCATTGATAACGGAAAGCGGCGTGCTGACGCCAAGCGCGGTGAGCGAGGAACTGATCAAGATATGGTTTTGAGGGCTGTTACACGCTTGGCATGATTCCAATTGCGATTAAAACAGTGAGGAAAGCTTTCTGCAGGAGAAATCTGCAGAATTGGAACACGCTCTGGAGAGAGCGTCATGACTATACCTGGTCCCCTGGCAAGACGACGATGCTCCACGACCACAAGTCAGCATCAATGGTCTGGAAGTTGCAGATGTGAAAGCAGTCCCGGGTGGGATACACTCGTCGCTTGCTACTCTGTGTTCCAGGGGACTTACGGGCAGATGATATCGTAACCGGGAAGGACCCGGGACCACGTGGGCGGGGACTCCTCGACCAGCGCGTTAGATGTGCACGTCGTTAAGCACGGACAAGATGTCTGACATGGAAAGATACCCACAGAAAGCAAGCCAGACGCGGGAGATATGTTATAGTCCATGAAAAAGGAAGAAATAAAAATAAAGAAAGCAAAAAGCATTATCAGAGAAATCTCTCTTCTCAAAGCAAACACTCGTATTTCTAAGATCTGACCTGATCTAGTCTTGAGTAAATCCACGACTACCTCCATCCAGTCCAGCAGTAACCGAACCATAACTATCACCAGCACCATAACTAACCATCACCAGAACGCCAGCGAGAAAGATTTTTTCTCCGTGTATTCATTTCTTGTCCAGTAATTCATTCATTCGTTCATTCATCATCATCATAATCATGTCACATGTCAATCAATGTCATCATGCGTTTCATTCTCATATCTCGTTGCTCATATCGTATCTCGTCTCTCGTAATTTGATTCTCGTTTCTCGTTTCTCGTTTCATTTTCATGACTCGTTTTCCATTCGTGTCACGTGTCACGCGTTTATCAGATCAGATCAGATCTGATGTGATGTCGACTTGAATATCAATCGATTGTCGAGCGATTGATGCCATCTGATTCATTCATTCATTCAGAATCATTCTTGCGTCCGTATAGACAGTATGCCAGCCCCGTAATCTGTATGTATGTACCAGAGGTGTATGCATGGAGAAGGACCTTCATGAGTGACAGGTCGCATGGAGTGAGTGCAGTGCGGTGGGGCTAAGTATGGCATGACAAGACGCAGTAAAGTAAATCCTGTCGCGGAATAATGCAGTCTCCACCCTCTCACCAGACGTGAGAAAGAGAAAAAGCATCGAGCACGGCCTCAGCAGGGACCTCGTGGCGATGCAGGAAGCCATCAGCAGGTGAAACAGATGCAGCCGATGCAATGCAAGATGCAGGAAGAGACGATCCCTGCCAGTTCTGGTGCCGTAGCTGGTCCCGAAGCTGAAACTGAAGCGGATTCATCGCGTAGTCAAACGGAAGAAGATGATGAAGAGAAGAAGATTGAGATCTTTCAGCGGATGCAGCTGCGGGTAATAGTGCCTGGACATGGGCATCAGGCACCGCAGCAAATACGTACAGGAGGAGGTATCCCAGCGCGACGAAGAGCCAGATTGCGGCCATGTTGTTTTTTTTTTGGGTGTCTTTGTTCTGTCAGGTTGAATAATAGTATTGTATTGAAGTAGTATCGCTGTTGCGGGGAAGGGAAGGGAGGTGGGGGGAGGTGTAGTTAAGTTATATGCGTAGGTTAGGTAGGTAAACGATAGCTCTCTGCTAGATTTAAGTATAAAAGCGGAGAGCAATTGAAGGTAATGTACTTAAGGTGGAGACCAGACGGCGCAAGTGACAAAGAAAGGATTTTTAAAAAATGGAGACACGCTGAGTTGTCAATGGATATATATGCGTAGTACTCCGTATCGTGCTTTTAAAGTCCCCGTCGTGGGGAGAATGAATAAAGTTTGGGTAAAGTCGGAGCCCAACGAGAGTGTGCAGTGCAGTGCAACTTTGCCTGTCTGGGTAGATGGTAAGGTCATGATTACCTTAGGTAGGTAGGTTAGGTAGGTACCTAGTACCTACATGGATTTTGGATCCATCATCATGGAAAGGGTCCCGAAAGACGGTAAGGCAGCAAGCGATAGAATGGATAGATCTCATAGCGTAGACTGGCGGTGTGATTTGGCACACCGCATGCCAGTGGCTAGCTAGGCTTGGTTTGGTTAAACTATCCACTTTATCCTCCAGCTAAGGTTTATTATGTGGGTTTTCGTTAAATTAAAATACTACTCCGTACTATTACCCCGCGTTTTTCTCTCCATGGTCGATGAGTGAGTGGAAATCTTATTATTATTCCTAATATTTTTTATATTTTAATTAGTATTATTTGAAAAGAAAATAAATAATATTAATAGCTGCCCTACCTATACCAAAGAATTTTGTTTTGACTTCTATGCCTACCAGGTACAAGGCCTGCTTAAGGCGATAGTCTACTCCGTACGGAGTACTGCCCAGGCGGATCCCCCACCCATAGCATCTACATCCGTATCTATCCCTCAGCAGTTCCACTGTCACCATTAATTCGAGTATCACGTGTGGAGCAAATTGTATTCTTTATCGTCTACGAAATACGCCCAGGAGGGCTTCCTACCATACGTATATTGTTCTCAGATTCAGTCAGACTCGCTTTGTCGAGAAATCCGTGTGGCTGGATGGCCTTACTGTAAGTGGAATTGAGGGGTTATTATTATTAGTTAAAGGACAGTGATGAGGTAATAAGGATACTGCCGGCTGCTGTCAGCGGATGTCTGCGGAAGAACAGAATTCGGATCCGTCCAGTTGATCGGGTCATGTGCGGGATCATTAATTGGATCTGGTAGTGGCGCAAGTGGATTCAGACAACGAATACAACGAACATAATAGCAGTCATGATCTTCACATGGTAGATGCTACATGCTAATGGCAGGTGATCTTTGCCTTGTGACTAGAGCTCAGCTTGCTGGGAAGCTCTTCTGTGCAGGCAAACTACAGGCTGTGGTTTGTCCAGGAGGGGCTGGGCTGGCGGATGGCTGAGGATGCCGCGTGCAATCAGGAGTGGAATCATCGTGCTGCTGTCATCGACCACTGGACCGTGGCTCTGAGTGGCCAGTGCTTCCTGTCAATCATTTCTGCAGTAGCTGAGCTTCTTCTTCGACACTTTGTCTCCTTTTTTTCTTTCTTCCAGGCTCGTCCTGAAGATCTTATATCTATTATCTCTCTGGCGCTCTGCTGCAGGAGAGGAAGCTTGATCTCTGCTGCGTCTGACGGACACCTGCACGCCCTCGACCATCCCCGCATGCTCGTGCAGCAATCACTTAGTCAGCTTCATTAAACCTATCTACCTTTGGCAGTCCAATCATACAATCAGTCGCCGACTCAGACGAACGAGACATACCCTTCGCAAGCACCATTCAAGAAAATAATTCTTGCCCCTCGCGCGCAAGCATGGACGCAGAAACCGCCACTCGAACATCCAGCATCGGCAACCGCTCGTCGAGCCTGCTGATCGGGGAACGCCGTCGGTCCTTCGTCGAAGAGGACAACCGCCTCTCCTCCTTCTACGACTACTCGTGGTCGCTGAAGAAGCTCCTGGGCCGTCGCAGCAGCCAGAAGTATCGCGTGCTGGAGAGGGAGCGGCGAGAGCCGAGGCGGTTGCAGAAGAAGGCTCTCGCTACCAAGATGTACTAGTTGGCTACAAGTCGACTTATTGCATTGCTTTATTTCGTTTGACTTGGCCATGTCGCGTTTTGTTTTGTTTTGATGGATGGGAATGCTTTCTCTCTTTTTTTCGACTGGAACAGAGTTCCGACTCCTGCCGCTCGCTATCCGGTTGAATTGACCAGAGGGTGTCGGCGATATTCACGAAAAGGATTCGCATTGCCTCTCACTTGCGACTGTATCGATACAGGGAGAGAATTTTACACCGGTGGAACACTGCATGGAGTTATGGGGTCTGTCTTTATAAATGCGCTTCAGCTGATCGAGTTTCGGTTGCGGGCGACTGTCCTCCTCAGCTAGCAATTGGAATTAGAATTGTCTTTGCTGTCGAAATTCAATCAATCGTTCAGAAATATACACTGTCTCTCCAATAAACCAGTCACTACAGGTATGCTGTGCAAGATGAGTCCCTATTCACATGAATTAAGATTAAGTATAGACGTATATATCACTCCAACATCCCAACAGCAGACCAATCATTTACTGTGCGCTCTTCAGGGTATCATTGGAATTGAACTTCAGGCCTGCTGCAGCAAAACTACACACCAACTATTCTTTTCCCTCCGCGATTATGGAGGCAGACCTCCTTCTCCTCCGATCAGACTGATCCCCACTCATGATCGACGTCCCGGACGCTGGCGGCGGCGGAGGGATCGAGAACAGGGCCTTTTCCTCCTCTTTGGCTGCCGGGGCAGGGCTCACCGCGTCGTTGGGATCTGGAGGACGTCGTCTGCTGCCCACATTGACGCTGATCGTCTGCCCAGGCTTCAAGCTGTAATCTTTGACGGAAGAGGCAGTATCCGATTGCGAGGCAGCAGAGGTCCCCCGAGCACTGTTGTTTATGGATGATGATGATGATGTATGTTGCTGCTTATCAGAAAAGCCCAGGATCTTCCTCGCCTCCTGCAACGCGACGCCGAAATCGAACGCCTCGCTTCGATCCTCGAAGCCGATCCCCAGGAGGGCTTTCTTCCCCTCGCCGACGACGCGCAGCACGAAGAAGCGCGACGAGTCGAGGACGTGCTCCACCGCCCCGGGATCCGTGTACGGCGCCGCAGCGAAGAGATTGCCGCTGTCGGGGTCTTCCAGCAGGATGTCCGTCTTCACTTTTTCTCGCTGGTTGTCGTCGTCCTCTGGGATGGCGGTTTCGAGGATGCGCAGTCGTGCCGTGAAGATCTGCCGCGTCTTGCCTGTTCGAGGGTCTGGCGTCGTCCAGTCTGCCGCCGTGTAGCCTTTCATCGACGTCAGGGGTGGGAGGGCGTAGACGTGGACGGCGCGGGCGATGAAGAGGACACGCTGGAGGGCGTCTGCGGGGAGGGGTTGTCCTGTTGCGGGGTCGAGAGGACCGGACATTGTAGCAAACCAAAGTGATTTCTTTTAGTATTAGTAAATTAAAAAAAATAGTAAGATTGATGCCCTAGTTCTGGTATATTTCCCTTTTCTCGTTCACGAATTGGCGGTGGTGATGTTGGGAATGGACAGTGATCAAGATGGACTGCGGGGAGTGTACGGAGTAGCTAATCTTAGCGCTCTTATCTTAGTTTCTCTCGTGAGAGCAGACAGACTATCTATCTAATATGACTGACCTACAGGAGCATCCAATGACCTCACAGCAGGACTACTTTCCAGGCAGGCACCTATGTTGGAGGTTATGGCAATTCACTCCATCTTTAGGCTTTATTAGGTAGGTACGTGGTATCCATTGGCTTGTAGTTAAATTAAGTCGTCATTTCAGGCTCAGAGTCGTCTATGGGTGACAGAGATAGGAAAAGAAAAAGAAAAAGAAAAGGAAAAAGAAAAAGAAAGAAAAAAAAAGGTTATCGATTATTGAGTTTCGATGCTGGAGTTCTGGACTAAGTGTGGCATTGTGGCATTGTCGAAGCTTATCCTTCACTAGATACCATTCCTTTTCGCGATTCAGATGAGCTGAGTAGCTCTCTACTGTGTCATACTTACTACGCTAGCTTCGTGACCGAGTGAAAAAGCAGCTGCTCTCCAAGGACGGAAATGACCTTTGCTGAGTCGCATTCCTGTATCTTAGGTTTAGGATGAAAATGCTCCTACTCGAGTTGGAACGTATAGATATTGTCAGGATTTTGCTCTGGGGAATACTAGCTAGCTACGACCTGTCTGCTGCTGTTGGAAAGGTTTCACGGGCGGAGAAACGCAGGAACGGCAGAGGTCTCGAGGCCGCCGACTAATTACTGTAGGGTCGCTGGCACAATGTCTCAGTTTTGCAGGCTTGTACGGCAGTGATTGGTCAGATAAAAAAAAAAAGAACTGAAAGCAGGCAATTTTCTCTGCCTTTTGATTGATTATCTTACGGAGTACAGCTAGGGATTTGTCGCATTTCTATTCGATGCTAAATCGGAGTCTTTTACCGTTATTTGCCGGTAATACTGCTGACCAAGATCTCGGTACTCCATACGGGCCCAACAGCCGGCCGAATCAGAGGATCTGTCTCCTGGCCACAAAGACACGCATCTTCCAATACGATTCTGACAGATCATTTCTGCACTGGCACACCCAACTGGCGTAGTCTGTCCTACATGCCACATGGACCGGCTGTCGTGGATTCGCGGCAATGGGCTGTAAGCGTGGTATCTTACTGTATCCGGCGTGTCCTGCATCGGAATATCCCCCGGTCGAGCCACTCAGGTGGCGACATGGCGCGTCCCCTGTTCGGCGCTGCGGAGTGCAGACGGTGCAGTCTGTCGACTCTGTACGACAGCAGGCTTTGTCTGTCTGCATACTTAATCCGTCGATATGCCCGTCGAAGGCCCGCGGTATTCGCGGAATCTCGAGATGTAGACTCATCTGGCAGGCACAGAGGACACTGGATGACTGGGCATAGATTGTACTGTACGTACGGTACAGAGTACATCTGTCGAGGGATGGATAAGAGGCTCAGCCCGGAGGTTTCAGTGTGACGTGACAGGCGTGCCAAGTCGCTGCACTTCATACAGAGTGACGTTGGAACTTCCTGCACGGACGGAGCAGGCGACTGGCAGAGGCTGCCAGCAAACGATGAATCACGGCCTACATGTAGAGTATATAGGAGCTGATCTCGCATGTCGAGGTCTACCAGCAGGAAAAAGAAAAGAACAGAAAACACGAATTAACGGGCAGCTGCACCGCGGCCACGGAACGGAAGCGGCCCAGAACGAGCCCTGGAACCCGCCAGGCACGGCCGTGCGCTGCCACCTCACCGTTGTGATTGATTAGCGGCGGCGCCTGCCATCGCCCATCCCCGAATTTTTTATCCACCGGCCAGTCCTCCATCCTCATCCAAATCAACCATATCCATCATCTCCCATCCACAGCTGGACGCTCTCTCGCCCTTCTGATCGCCTCGGACCGCTGTCGACCACCACCCATGAATCCCGTCGCCCATCCGTCCGATTCCCCAACCGACCACCAGCACGCCTGTCGCACTATCTAACTCCGTGTCGGCTCGCCCGCGCTCCCGGCCCACCGGTGGACCTCCAGCTGGTCGTGCACGCGGCTCGTTATAAAAACTCACCTCTGCTGAGCCATGGCAATATGGCCGTTTGGTCGCAAGGGCAAGCGGCCCAGGAGTCAGATGAAGGCCTCGGACAAGGCTGAGGGCACGCTTTCGTCCCAACCTCCCATTCTCTCTCCCGTGCCCCAGCAGCAGGGCTTCGTGACCAGAAAGCCGTCCAGAAAACGATCCAAACGTGAGAAGAGTCACCCCCGAAGCGCTCCTGCGGCCGAGTCCCCGTCATCGCGACGCGCAGCCCCCCCGATATCTCCGACCGGCGAGCCATTGCCCTCGTCTCGAAGTCGTGCTGACCATCCCGTGTCGTTGTCCGATTCCTTCAGCATGAGTCAGGAACATTTCCATGCGACCCCCATGTTGCAGAAGCGGCGCAGCGGCTCCTCGAAAGGGACGCTGAAAAAGAGGCTGAGCAAGCGTTCAGCACGAGACCTGGCTCGAGAGCAGGAAATCCGAGAAATGAGTTCTTCTCCTCTTCCGGGTCGTGAATACCACACGTGGGATGTTCGGAGAGGCCGCAGCGCTCTCAGCCGGCATACCGATCGCCATGCGTCCGACTACAGCCTTTTCATCCACGATTCCGCTCGATCCTCCATCTCAGAGTACTCCGACTCTTACGCCTACAAGGTCAATGCCCTTGCTGTCTTCGCACCGCGTCCTGTGATTCGATATGCAGACTCCTCGAAATACCACATGCCCAGAAGCCAGAACCCGTCTGCAAATTCCATGCGAAAGGACAAAAGACCGTTCCTAGAAGACAATGACGCGCATTCGTCAAAGAGGGTCGCAGAGCTCGCGGACGACATGGATGCTCCCGCCTTGAGAGAGCTCCTCGAGAGGGATCGCCGTCGAAAGGAAAAGAAGCGCCAGGAGGAACAGGAGAGACTCCAGCGCCGGCTCCAACGCCGAGCGGAGCGTCAGCGAGAGGAGGAGAGACGACAGGCGGGTGGTCGCGAGCAGGCGGATGTTGATCCGGAGGAACTGCGCGGTAGAGACCGCACGGAGACCAGCACCACATCCACCGCGCACAGGGTCCAGCCCGAGCCAGGTCCACAGGCTGGCGTCTCTACAGAGCAGTCCGGTTCGTGGTTACGAGGCCCCTCCAGAGACAGTGAAACCCGAAGCAACCGTCTCTCCGAGGTGTCCGCCCATGTAATTGGAAACATCGACGACCGGTCGATTCGCGCCGGCAAAACAGGCCAGGCATCATTGAAGGGCCCTGTGTCGCCGTCTCGGTCCCCAGTTTCACAGGATCGTGCCAGCACGAGTGCTTCCCAGCTTCCTTGCGGAGCTCGTGAATCCATCTCCGACCTTTCGCACCTCTCCCGCACGGGCGATTCCGAAAGACGCTTGTCGGACTACAGCGGCAGGCGCCTGGCTTCGTGGACGTCGTTCTTCCGTCGCGGAAAGAGAGATTCTTCGGAGCGTGGCCGACGTCCACCTTCTGAATTCTCCAACGCCTCTGGAGAGTCTTTTTCGAGGGCGCAGCATCCTGCTGCCGTGGCTCCTCCCGCCATTCCGGAGAGAAGCTTCCTCCGGACTGGGACCGTCCGTCGTACGCAGTCGAAGTTCACGGAGCACCTCGGGGATTACCCCATCTCGCCGCCCGACTCACGCATTCAATCGCCAACGCCCCAAGGTCTGGAAACCGTTGCGGACACGTCTCCTCATCCAGACCAGATCAGCGAAGGCCTTGACGAGCAGATGGCGGCCGCCATCAGCCATCCTTCCCCTGTCGATACCGAACCCGGGCACGATGACCAAGGTCCGAGCCGCCCTCTATCCTGGGAAGCGAGCAGTCGTGGCACGGGCCCCGACAGTGCCTTCCTGTCCCAGTCACTGGCGTCGATCGACTCGGAAGGATCGTGGATGTCTGGAAAGTACCTGCGTCGGATTTCCCAGGCTGCACACACTCCTCCTGTCCGACGCAGTACGAGTTTCGTAAAGAACAGGCTCGATGAGTATGAGGAATTCAAAGAGGGTGACAACCCCAGTGAGGATGAACGTCACGAGTCGCGTGATTCCGTCTCTGGACTCCGAGCAAGCAGCAGTGCAGTGGGCCTTGAAAATGGAGGCGACTGCGACGCTTCTTCAACACCCGATCCAGCCGAGAAAGAGGCCAACGAAACCTGGCACGCCGGACTGGCGCGGCGACCGACGCTGGTGCGTCCGCGGGACCGGCCCAAGTCGAAGGAGGGGTTGCTCAACGACGTCCAGATGATGGATGCATCTGCTGAAGGTGATGTCAGCCCGAGAGAAGGCAGCCCCGTGGAGGAGGAAGCAGTTGAGATCCGGCGCGCCACCAGTGTCGACATGGCCCGAGGACATGGACATGCGCGCCAGATCAGCGCGGGAAGTGCCCGGCTGCTGGAGATTCGCGGCCGGGCTTCTACCGATTCGAGGCGATCTCACTCGGTGGAACGGTCCTAATTTCTTCTTGTGTTCGTATGCATTGCAGTTGTGTAAGAAGGTGAAGAGACACTTGGCTCGAGTTCGCACCAGGTCTGATGCCACATTCCGTCCCACTGTGACATTCCTTTGACGGTTTCTTGGTTCGGCGAAAGGATAAGCAAGAAGCAAACCAAAAAGAATGAAAGAAAAATAATAAAAGAGAAAAAAAAAAGAAGAAAAAAAGAAGAAAAGAATAACAAACACCATCACTTCGCCCTTCTCCTATTTCGGACTGGCGAACCACACTCCTTTGAATTTCCTTTCCTATTTATTTCTTTCTGTATGCATCCTTTCGGCAAACCTGGTGGCTCAAGACTAGATGTCGACTTCATCCTTCGTCCCTTTGTTGTATCAGATACCCCTTGCCCTTGTTTGTTGAGTTACATTTCCGGCTGTTCGATGTTTTAATGCACACATATTGGTAGTGTATCATGGGTTCTGATGTGTCCTGGTTCTGGCACGAATCTTTCAAGTGCAGGCCTAGTCCTGTGCGCAATACCATGTGATTTTCCATACTCACTGAGTGTCTTCCACGTCTGTTCTCAACAGTGACAGGATAAATCGAGGGTACTGGATGCGATTCCAATAAGTTTCCATTGCGACCGGTGATTCCTCATATTCGACCGTGTCGAATCAGTATCTGCAGGACAGGAGCGAGCCGAAAGAGACGGTTCACAGCTATATACATTGTACGTGGAATGTATATTTTAATGACTATCTGCGTAGCATCGAACAGGGGAATTTTCTTGAACTGTAGGCTGAATATGCTCTTATTTCTCGGTGATATCCATGCGCAGATCGACCGCAAGCGGGGTCAAGGCCGACATGTCAGCTGAACAGGAGCAGATCGACGCAGCAAGCAAACTGGATGCATGGACCACGCGCAGATCGTTATCGATTTGCAAGCATATCAACATGATGCCATAGAATCCTGCGAGAGATGCCGTGCTTGCCCAATGGCAGAGACGGTCGGGATTGGCTGCCGCTGTCTAGACCGACTCCGATTGGTAAGCAGGTCGGCACGTCATCCGCCCCAACTAGCCCGTCGCCGAGTTCGCTCGCAGTCTGAACATCTCCAGGTCGTCCTCTTCGCCATCAATTGGGCGCTAAACAATCCGAATTTTCTTGCGTCGGGGTCCTTGGCGAGGTGAGCATCCGCCACTCCTCGCAGCATTGCCGCTTCTGCAGTAGAGATCCGTTGTTCATTCATTCAGTTGTAAGTGACGCTGGAATCATGGCAGAGCTGGCTCTAACCGGTCCCAGGCAAAGCTGCTCCTGCTTTAGACGTTCATAATGAGGTATGGAGTAAAGACTGCATATGCATATGCATGGACATACACAGCCATCAATATCGACTGCCATCCCAAGACCAGACAGACAGGCACAGCCATTGTAGAACTGCTTGCTCAGCAGCCATGCTGGATTATTCATCCGCCCTGTCCAGCGAATCACCCGCCGTGGCCTGCCTGCCCTGACTAATAACGTCACTCCACCCGCGCCTTGTTGCCGCACACCCCTCCTGCCCACTATAAAGCCCCTCCCTCCGTTTCTCCATCCATCGCTCTGTCCGTCGTATTATATTAATCAGCCTCAATCGCGCCAGTTCTGCCCTCGCGTCCACCGTGGCCTCGCTTCGCCGCATCGTCTCGTCTTCTCCCATCTCTGCGTCGCGTGTGGCTTTTTCTGCGCCGACGTCGCTCGTACGCTCTCCTGCGAGAAACTTCTCCTCCACTGCTGCGTCCAGATTCCAGCCTTCTTCTGTCACAATGGGTGTCCAAGAACTGAAGAGGTGAGCTACACTCTCCCTGCGCAGAATTACAGCAAACTGACACCCCCCCCAGCAAACCCGAATTCGAGAGCGCCGTCGCCGGTGACAAGCTCGTCGTCCTCGACGCCTTCGCAACCTGGTGCGGTCCTTGCAAGGCCATGGCCCCCAAGGTCGACCAGCTCAGCGAGACCTACACCGACGCCACGTTCGTCAAGTTCGACGTCGACGCCGTGCCGGACGTTGCCCAGGAGCTGGGCATCCGCGCCATGCCCACTTTCCTGCTGTTCAAGGGCGGCCAGAAGGTTGCCGAGGTTGTCGGTGCCAACCCGCCTGCTCTGGAGGCTGCCATTAAGAACAACCTGTAAACGCAAGCAAGCAGCAAATAACGGTGGTTATTTCGAGAGAGAGAAAGAAAAAAAAAAGGCGCAAGGATGAATGATGGAGGAGGAACTCTTAGATAGAGATACTCCATTCTATAGGACTTTCGCTCATCCTGAATAGATGAGTCGATCAATCTACTACTTGTATCATGCTTATCCTGTCTGCGTATTGTAACCAATCAGTAAATCAAATTATCAAAGTAAACTGCAAGCTATCATCAAGATAGTTATCCTTGAGAAAAGCATTTTTGTAAATACAGTATACACTTAGATCTTCGTGTGTACTATACTATACTGTACTATAATATATGCGTAGACAAGTCATAACCAAGTTCGTACAAAAGTATGTACAGTACATAAGGGTCATGAGAGAGAACCACTATTTTTCTAGATGCCTCTGCCTCTGCCTCTCCCTCTCCTTAATCCCCGTCTTCGTCTCCACATGCTCCTTGCTAAGCCTCTGCTTTGAGACAAACGCGCTGGCCACCATCCCCACGGCCGCCACGCTCATGTACAGGATCCACATGTTGCGCAGACTCCATGCGAAGGCGTCCTTGATGGCTTGTCGCTGCTGCTGCTGCAGACCCAAAACAGTAGTAGTAGAGTTTCTCAACAGCAGCACGTTGGCTGCTGCGTCCGCGCCTGCCAGCTGCTCCGTCAGCGCGGGCGACAAGCCTGCTGCCCTCAGCGACGTCTTGCGCAGCGTCATGCTGTTCTGGAAGATAACGCCGCCGAGCACGATGGACGACGCGGTAGCCAGGTTACGCACAAAGCCGAAAGTCGCAGTCGCGGCGGCCGTGTCGGCCTGCGAGACGTTGCTCTGCATCGCGATCAGCGGCGGCGAGAACAGCAGGCCGGAGCCGATGCCCGCCACGATCTGGAACCCGATGATCTGCCCCAGAGAGGAGTCCGTGTCCAGATCGATGTACAGGCCTGTCCCCAGCACGGTGAATGCCGTCCCTACCCGGATCAGCTCCAGGTACCGCCCTGTCCGGTGGATGATGACGCCGGCTAGCGCGCTCAGGAAGGATTCTGTTAGCACGATGGGGAGAATCAGGAGCCCTGAGTGCAGTGGTGAGGCTTCCTTGACGGATTGGAAGTAGAGGGGGAGGTAGTATTCTCCGCCGATGAAGACCTAATAGCAATTATCAGCAACAAGATGAGAAAGAAAGAAAATGTGTTTTACCATCCCGTGCGAAAACGCCACGACAAAACAGGCCACATTGGACACGTTCTTGAAAATCCCCAGCGGCATGAGCGGATACCGCGCGAGGCGCTTCTCGCAGTAGACAAAGACCAGCGACAGCAGACACCCGACGACAATCAGACAGATGACCTGCGGCGAGCCCCAGGGGATCTGACCGCCAAAGTCCAGCCCCAGCAGCAGCATCAGCGTCAGGCCCAGGATCGACACGCTGCCGAACCAGTCGATCGCCCGGATGCCGTCCAGCATCGCCGTGCGCGGGTTGTGCACGTCCAGGAAGATTAGTAGGAGTAGGAACGCCGTGCCGCAGACGGGCAGGTTGATCCAGTAGATCCATCGCCAGGAGACGGCCTGCGTAAGGGCACCGCCCATGATGGGCCCTACGGCGCCGGCAATCGCCCACATGAACTCGAGGAGACCGAGATAGAGACTCCGGCGGCTGCAAGGTAGTCAGCAGGCATTCACCATGACATGACATGTATTGTTGACAACGTACCGCACGCTAAAAAGATCCGAAATGGTAATGGTAACCAGCTGGATCAGCCCACCGCCCGCAACGCCCTCCAGCGCCCTGCCGACAATCAGCATCGTCATGTCGACCGCCGTCGCGCAGACGATGGAGCTGCCAAAGAAGAGCGCCACGGCCGCCAGCAGCACGGGCTTCCGCCCCCAGATGTCGGACAGGTTCGCCCAGATGTTGGCCCCCGCCGCGTTGGCGAGGAGGTAGGCGCCTCCGATCCAGACGTAGCCTGCTGCCGAGTGCAGGTCGGCGGCGATGGTCGGGATGACTGTTGCGACGATGGTTTGGTCGAGGGCGGCGATGAGGAGGGAGAGCTGGAGACGTCAGTTGGAGTGCATACATTTGTTAATGTTGAGGTAGGATGAATGAACGTACTGAAAGAGCGGTAAAAATGGCCAGCACTCGGAATCTGCCGCGAGATGGTTTGTCATCATTGTCTGGAGGTGTTGATGCTGGTGATGGTGCTGATGTTGATACTGGTTCTAGTTCTGATCTCTGCGGTGATGCATGCACCTTTTCCTGGGAGGGTTCATGTACCTGTCCCAGTTTGTATCCGCTTGTATCTGTTTTGTTGGGAGTCGTATCAGTCATATGCTTGGCCTGTTCTTGATCTTGATCTTCATTAGAGCCATGTCGCGGAATTCTGTCTTCCGAATTGGACGATGACAATGAACTCGACTGGACTTGCGACATTTCCTGGTAACTGGTGACCTGGAGGTACGTAACGTCATGAAAATTTAAAAAAAGATGAAGATGATGATTCAAAATCGGCAGTCTCGCATGTCCTTATGATTGATAATATCAAGCTTGTGCGCTGTAAGTATTCTCCTGTAATACTATACTATGTAGTAGGTAGTGCACAGCACAGCGAATTGAATGAGGTAATATCCATAGACTGACTGGATTAGATTGGATTGTAGTGGATTGGATTAGATTAGGTTGATGAAAGGGAAAAAAAGAAACTAATAATACTACTCCGCAAGAAGCATGGAGAGAAAGTTCAAGTCTCCACTCTCCACTCCTCCGATCGTACCTAAATTTAAATTCTCCATCTTCTAATTCAATAACAATTGTCCTGGTGTTGTCTAACTACGGAGTAACAGCAAGAAAATTAAGCTAGGTAATTAATAAGAGTGGGGTTCCTTAAGAGGTAAGGATAAGATTGAATACACCTAAGTATATCAATCAGCAATAATCTATAGATACTGTAGCAGTTTCTTTGCGATGATTTGACCAACACTGTAATGTATGTACATACATTCTGAGCTCTTTATTTATAATATAATAGTTGATGAAGTCGGATACCCAGTTCTTGCCAACACAGTTACTGTCTTAGAAATATCTGCTGGACTGCATTCCGAAAGAAGGAAGGATATTTGCCATTTTCTTGCACAGTGACCAGCCAAGGAGCTGCTCCATGCCTATCCAGGGACAATATCCATTGTAGAAAGATGCATCTTTCTCTCTGGTAATTGTCAATTTGTACCCAATGGCACTGTTATTTGCCTTCATAACACACCCGCAAAGTCGGTCTTGAGGAATGTCATAAAAGATGTGCTGCTTTGCGAATAGTCAGCGGGTTCCTGTGATTTTTTTTATAGCAGAAATAGCCAATAGAATTCGCCCTGCGAATTTTGAGGTGTTTTTGGTAGCATAGTGGCGCGTTGAAGTTCATCGACTTGTATGTGTGATTTGTGCGGTGGCCGCAGTACAATTTTGGCCAAGGAAGCACATGTGGTTGTGTAAGTCTGCTCTCAAGCCAACCGATAGAATGAGTGAGGATTGTCTTGTCGTGCAGTGTATATAAGCAGGACTCTAAGTGTACAGTACTTAAAACCGTCTCCTGGCCCAGGCAAGAAATGTAATGGCGCCAACTGTGACCGCGAGTGTGATGATAGGCTGTATGGAAACGCCATGTGTGAGGCCTGTTTTCAAATACTGTATAGCATCAAGTATCTTCCTCTGAGGCTTTGCATTTCGGTTTGTCACATTTCCCCGAGTAGATTGATGATCCAAACCGACCGACTCTAACGCCCCTGACAAGCGCTCCACATTCTGAAAGGCACCTTTAGTCTAACATTTCTCAATAATTGGACCAAGCCAAATATTCTCGGTACTAGGGAGGGTCTCTCCTCGAGGCCAGGTAGCGTGGCTACTAGCCTCTTGATCCTGAAAGAGATCAAACTCACAACGCTCTCCCGTCACAACTTCGTACATCACTGCCCCAAGCTGCCCGATATCTGTCTGAATCGAATATCCGTTGTCGTCGGCAGTCTCCATATCGATATGGGGAGGCATAATAGATGACTCCGTAAAGTCACAGAACTTGACAGAAAGATCCGAAGCAAGGAGGAAATTGCGACTAGCAATATCTGCCACAATAACACGACGGTCATGTATACGCACGAGAGTGCGAGCCATTTGACGGGAGAGCTGAAGAGACTTAGAAGGAGGAGGCCGATTTTTGGTCAAATAGGTACGTAGGTCTCCATTTTCCATGAAAGCGAGCTCAGTAGTCGTTTCAGAAAAGCTGATGTAGGGCACAACATCATCACACTGCCCTAAGCGCCGATACACATCCTGTTCGCGCTGGATGACCTCGATATTCACTTGCACGTCATCATCGGTGCTGCTCTTGTATCTTATTGGCATTTTGACTGCAATCATTATTGCGAAGGACTACTAGCCCTGACCTGCCATAGCCAAGGATTTCATCTCCGGGAATAGGATTGCGATCAAGGTCTATAAATGGCGAGGACATTATCAGTTACATCAGCGAAAGGAGGTAGGAGGACTGGATCATCCGTTGCCTGGGTTCAGGCGGAGTTGAAATAAATACAGGTAATTAATAAATCAAGCCATTGTTAACTTGTTTTCAAGGGCGCGAATTTGGCACGTGATTTGTGTGCTTGGTGAAACCAGTTCAAGGAATCTATTTTTTTTGTTACTTGCAGGTTATGTTTTCGAGAATAATAAAGAGAAGGAGAGTGTTAGAAATAAATCACAGGAAGCAGTTCAGGTAGGTAGGCCAAAAACCTCCCCTTTTTGCACCGGGATTTGTGGACCAACAAGGCCACATCTAATATAGTGTCGGCTCTACCGCCCTGCTTTGTTCTGCGAGTCCTGAACCCTCGGTTCTTGAATACTGTACTATAGTGTACCTGGAGAGAACTCTGACGATGATACTGGCGTTAAAGTGGTCTGGAGATACTCTCGAGGGCGAAGATGCTGGTGTAAATGCGGATGCGAGTGCAAGTACTTCATTTATATCTGGCTGTGTTTAGTTCTGTTTGTCTGCCTGCCTGTTGTCTCTTCTAGAAATGAGAGGAAGAGATTCTCATGGTATGTATATATACGCACGATGTGAAGTTACTCCTTCCTTTCTTATTCTTTTTTTTATAAAAAAATAAATAAATAAATTGACACATCTATTATCCATTGCATCACTTTCCAAGACCTTCGTCTTATGCAGATTCAGAAATGTCTAATACACATCAGTTTATATTATACAGTACAGTCTCGCTGTGAGACAAATACGGGACAGAAAGTATAGATGCTTCTTCTGCTACTATACCCCCTGCGCAATCTCTCTCTGCCTCTTATCCAACCTCACCTCCGACAACCCCCTCGCCAACCTGCTCATCTCGACCGGATCACGATCCACCTCTGCGTACATGGCATCGACATCCCTACCGATGCCCACCTCCTCCGCCGTCGCCAGGCTGCGCGAGTCGACAAACGGCGCCAGACACGGCCACACCGCCTGCGCGTTGTCGAAGAACAGCTCCACGGCGAGGTCGCCCATGCCGTTGATCTCTTTCAGCCGGCGCCGGATCTGGTCCCGCTGGCAGGAGGTTTGGTGGAGGAGGTTGTTTAGGTCGCCGTCTAGAACGCATCCACATTAGTATGCATTCCACGTAAAGGAAGGGTGTGGATAGATAATGTACGCTGGTGCATACCGTACTTCTCCTCCACCAACTCCGCCAACTCCCCCAGCCGCGTCGCCGTCTGCTCCCGATACCGATTGTACCCCCCTTCGGACAGCACTCTGACACGGTCGTCGAAGGTGCTTGCGCTCAGGGTGTCAATGTCATGGTATCCGGCGCGGATCACCGCGCTGAGTGTCTTCTGCGCGAGGTCGTGCGAGATGCGCGTCGATTTGAGCAGGGCGTCGAGGACCATGGCGAGGAGGGTGTCCGGGGTCGGTTGCAGATCTTGTGTCTGGTTCTGGTCGTCGACCTTGACGGCGCCTGTGCCTTCGAGGGGGAGACTGCCGTAGTCGGCGATGGTCTTGTGGAGCTTGGCTGAGATGGACGAGTCTGGTCGCGAGCTGGATTGTTGCATGGAGTTTATTAAATGTAAGTACCTAGTAAGTAGGTAGGTAGGAAACAGGTATGCTTTTATATGGCAATTGATGTCGATATTGTATGTACTGTGGTCAATCAAGGTGGTCTGCGATATACTCGTATCAGACTAGTGCTATTTCTCGAGCCTCTTCTCATGTTGAACGAGTCTCTGTCTCGCCAGCAAGATATTTCGAATTCGAAAGTTGGACATGACGTCGCGGTGATGGACCAGAACAGACGAAATCCATCGCCCAATGAGCGGCGTGACTGCGTGCGGAGTATTCAGGCACCTAGATTGCCTATGCAGGTAGGTCGATTACCACGCGAGAGCGGCTGGTCCTATGTCATGATGAAGTTAGCACAACTTAGATAATATCGGGCCGCGACTGAAAATAGAAACAGCATAACACCCATCCATACAACTTCTGAATTCATTGCATACTGACAGACAGCCAGTATTCTAGCGAATACTGTCCTAACGATGCCACCATGGCCGAAATGCAGACCGCGAAACGGACCTTCCGCCTCAACTTCCTCGGCGACGTCATGCTGGGCCGCCTGATCGACCAGCTGTTCCCGCAGCACGTGTACAACCCGGAGGAAGCCAGCATCGTCGCCGCATTCCGCCAGCGACACCCCAAGCTGCAAGGGGAGTACACGCCCGCGCACCCCTGGGGCAGCACGCTGCCGCTGCTGCAGCAGGCCGACCTCAACCTGATCAACCTCGAGACGTCGGCGACGACGCACGACGAGCCCTGGCCCAACAAGGCCTTCAACTACCGCATGCACCCCGCCAATGCGGCGGCGGCGCTGCAGCGGGCACGCATCGACTATGCCAGTCTGGCGAATAACCACACGCTGGACTTTGGGCCGGAGGGGCTGGTCGAGACCGCCTGGACGTTGAAAAAGGCCCGCATTGCGTTCGCGGGCGCCGGCGAGACCACCGAGGAGGCCATCAGTCCCGCCATTCTCGCTCTGCCCCGCGGGGAGCGCGGGTCCCGCGAGGGCGGGCAGCGGGAGGATCCCGCCTCGCGGCCTTCCCACACCAAGACTTCCGCTGGCGGGGAGGAACAGGAACAGAAACAGGAGGACGACAAGCAAACACACGCCATCCACGTCTGGTCCGCCTCAGACCATCCGCGCGACTGGGCCTCCGTGCCAACATTCCACCTGATCGACTACTCAGCATCCACGCGCTCGCGGCTCAAGCGACTGCTGACCGAGCGCCCGCGCCCCGAGGCCAACACGGCCTCGACGCGGCCCGCGCTGAAGATCTTCTCGGTGCACTGGGGCCCCAACTACACGTGGGAGCCGCTGTCGGAGATCCGGGCGCTGGCACACTTCCTGATCGACGAGTGCGACGTCGACATTGTGCACGGCCACTCGTCGCATCATGTCCAGGGCGTGGAGAGGCCGCGACCGGGCAAACTGATCATCTACGGCTGCGGGGATTTCGTCGACGATTATGCGCTGACGGAGCGGTTTCGGAATGATCTGGGAGCGGTGTGGAGGGTGAATGTCAGAGAAGAAGAAGAGGAAGAAACAAACGAACAGTCTGGGAAAAGACTACGTCTCCGTCCGTCTACACTGGAGATCTTCCCCACCCGCATCCAGCATTTCCAGGCCCATCTCCTCGACCGGTCCGATCCGGACCATGACTGGGTACGCGAGAGGATCACCACGCTGACGCGGGATTTGATGGGGTCCACGGAGATTGTGCGACCGGAGCTGGGCGACGAGGGGCAGTTGATTGTTGATTTGGAGTAGTGTGGGTAGCTTGCTAAAACGATGTCATGGTTTGATATCGTCATATTAAGCAGCAAAATGTACCGCAAGCAGCCGTAATATGCACATCTACCAGTCTATGGAACATCTCGTGCATGCTTATCTCGTGTTCTTCATCGAAGGCCAGCCTTCTGACTATGTATGTACAGAAAGACTCCTAGCAAATGACAAGAAGATAAAGCAAGATCATAAGATAACATGGCCAGTCAAAAACTCCCAACTCCTTGCTCCTCCCAATGTACTGCGAATTCGACGATGCTAAAAGCCCAAACGCCAGCAATGCGGAATCGTCATAAACACCTCACTCTTCCCGCTTGACGGTCGACGTGCCGCCAGACTCCTTAACCCGACGCTTGGCCGGCTGCTTCGACTGCTTCGGCTGCTTCGGCTTGCGTGCCCGCAGCTTCTTTCCAGCAGGCGGATCCGACCCATCAGCCCCCTCAGGAACGTCCTTCGCCTGCTCCGCCATGGCATCCGGATTGACCCTCAGCCGCAACGACACCAGGTCATTCTTCTCCTCATCGCGGAAGGCGATGCCCACGGTGACATTAGGCAGGATCCGTCTCTTCTGCTCCCGACCTCGGGTGCGTCGGCCAGGCTGACCTCCGTCATCGTCGCTGTCGTCGTCGGCCGACCGCTTACTCGCGGTACTGTGTCGGGAGGAAGAGCGGGAAGACGGTAAGCGAGGCTTGAGGCTCGGCACACTGGCAGTGCTCTTCGACACAGTACTCGCGGTAGCGGACGCCGCCGACGACTGCGACGATGACCCGGACGTCTCCTCGTCTAGCAAGTTCGAAAAGGCGCGGTCGATATCGCCGCGGCATCGGCGCAGCATCTCCACAATGGTGTTGTGGTCGTATCGGCCGCCCAGACCTTCCTGGATGCATGAAATCTTCCACGGACTGACCACATCGATGACCAGCCCGGACTCGCTGGACGCCTTCCCGGCATCCGGTTTGAATTCCCCCGTTGGCTTGACACATGGGAGGCCGGTGTGCGGGCCATTGATGTTGCGAACGGACGAGTAATGGTTAAAATTCTAAACCTCTTAGCGACACCGAATCAACGGCCAATCCCATGCCCACTTACGTGAAATGCAATATGGACCTGCTCTCTTTCCTCGTCCGGAGGAGCATTGACATCCCGGAAGGTCTGGATGCCCGAATCCGTATACACCTTGACGTCCCGCTTGTAGAACTGGCAGAAGGCCTGGATCTCCTCCGATCCGCCCCAGACGCCGTCCGTCCCGGACCGGGCCACCATGGCATCGAACGCCTCTTCCTGCTCCTGGGGCGACGCCGAGGGGCCCACGGGAGTGGATGCCCGGGCGGCGGCGGAAGCAGCTCGTCTGGGGGCTCGCCGCCGCCCGCCGACCGCAGCCGTGAAATTGACAAAGTAGTCGCGATGCTTTTTCATGTGCTCGGCTAGGTGATTGCGGATCTCCGATGAGCGGTCCCATACGCCGTACAATTGGTCCGACAGGGCATAGTAGAGACAGTTGCCTAAACTGTCAGCCAGGGAGTCGACAGAATTGAGGGGTGTAGAAAAAAAATACATACCATCACCCTTGGTCGGAAACGCATACAAGCCCAGCTGCTCCAGACACGGAAGCCGCAGGGCGTCGGCGTCGGCGGCCTTTTTGTTCGATGCTCGCGTTACTCTGGGCTGGGGGGCATCGCCGTTGGGCTTACGGCCGGCCATGATGGGCACAACCCTGGACCGATTGCCAGGCACGTCAGCCATGATTGCGAGAGCCCTGCTCGAGAATCTCCCTCATTTGGGGGGCGTGAGGGATCCTCGTCGAGCAGAGGTGACGAAAGAAAGAAAAAAAAGAAAAAAAAGAAAAAGGACAAGGGAGGACGCAAGGAGCTGGTCGAGCAGACAAAGCGAGATAATGCAGAGCAAACACGACCGGGGTAAGGGAAGGGAAGCCTTACCGAGGCCGACGCGGTGAGGAATGCGCGGTGCTGATTGGCGGGGCGGCGCGTCCAGCGCGGGATTCTGCCGCGAGCATCGATGACGAAACGAGCGGTAAGAAAAAGCACGAAAAAGCACGCCAGGCCTGCTGGAGGATTCAAGGTCGAATTGAGGATGAGAGAATGAAGGAGAGTCGAGAAACAGAGTGCTTTCCAGAAGCACGGAACGAAGATGCTGTCAAATGAGAGAAGAAACAAGGGAAGACGCTGAACGCAGTCTAGATGAGAGATGAGAGAGATGAGATGATAAAGAGAAAGAGAAAAGAGAAACAAGAGAGACAAGAGACGAATTTATAGTTGCCTGTCATGGCGATACCCGAATTCACTGCTGGAGATCAATTGCTATTGATGGGTCAGGTCTATTGACGAGAGAAGTGAATGCCTGCGACAACATTCACATGACTGGCTCTGCTAGATGAATGGGAATCAAGGTGATACTAGCTCTCTTCGAGCAATTGAAATGATTCAAGGCCAGACAATCAAGAATCAAGCTATTGGAGTTGAGTGCGACAGTTCATTAGATTAACTGCCTAGATTTAGTCTATTGAATGAAGACTCGATAAATACAGGTACTTCTGGCACTTTTCAGTGAATCCTTTATGCGGAGAAATTGAAGATGGCAGAACAACCCATTGAAATTGCAATCTGGCCATAGCTTTAAAAAAATAGCACAAGGAACCCTCCAATCAATCTCTTATGGGCTTTACTCTCCGATATTATTATTATTGCAGGGAAGGTTATCGTCTTATCGGAGCCAACTAGCGAGCCCCACACCAGCAGTTGGCAATTATCGGCCACCCTCGGAGTCAATCCAGACCTAGGTAGATATAAATATCTACTCTATCCACCAGGCTAGCTCTGAAGCTTTGGCTGCTACTGTGCAAGACAATTCGCAGTCATTCATCCATGCGATAGTCTAGATCTATCTAGATCAGCAATGGCAACCAATAACATCGTCGTTCTGGGGTATGCTATCCTCTATCACTCTCTGCACTATCTGCTATGAGTTGCGCTGACGGACAATGCTCTCAGGGCAGGAGTCTCGGGCCTGACCACCGCATGGCTCCTCTCCAAGGACCCTTCCAACAAAATCACCGTCGCCGCCAAGCACATGCCTGGCGACTACGATATCGAATACTGCTCCCCTTGGGCCGGGGCCAACTACTTGCCGTGCGTCCTCCAAGGGTGAATCGCGTGTAGCCAGCATTGAAGTCACAGACTGACTGCCATGGTAGAGTGGGCGCTGAAAATAGCCGCGTCGGGCAGTGGGAGCGAGCAACTTGGCCTCATCTGCGAGACATTGCGCAGAACCACCCGGAGGCTGGCATCCACTTTCAAGGTAGGACAGACAACCTTAACCAGCATCCGATCCGTTCTTCACGAATTTCATGTCATCTAACTGACATCCACAGACACCGTCGTGTACAATCGCACCAAAGACCAGGGGTCGACCACGGGGCAGTGGTTCTCCGAGCTTGTGAAGCCCAACCCATGGTACGGGAAGGTGCTGCCAAACGTATGTTATCCACGAACTTTCTTTCTCCCAGGTCATCATCTACTGACATCCGGTTTTGGGTTATGTACAGTTCCGTGAACTCTCCAAAGACGAACTGCCCCCCGGCATCGACAACGCAAACCGCTTCACCTCCGTCTGCATCAACACGGCCGTGTACCTGCCCTGGCTGGTCGGCCAATGCCGGAAGAACGGCGTCGTCTTCAAGCGGGCCGTCTTCAAGCACGTCGCCGAGGCAGCGAATGCGCACCATTCGGGCCAGAAGGCCGATCTCGTCGTCAACTGCACGGGCCTGTCGTCCCGCAAATTGGGCGGTGTGCAGGACAACACCCTCCTGCCGGCCAGAGGGCAGATTGTCGTCGTTCGCAACGACCCCGGATTGATGTGCTCCATCTCCGGCACCGATGATGGAGATGACGAGGTCACCTACATGATGACACGAGCGGCGGGTACGTATATACATACTCCTCAAATACTAACGGACATGACTAAAAAAAAATTCATCACACAGGAGGAGGCACAATCCTAGGCGGCACCTACCAGAAACACAACTGGGACTCCCTCCCAGACCCAAACCTAGCCGTGCGGATCATGAAACGCTGCATCGAGCTCTGTCCCAGCCTGGTAGCCCCAGGCCAGGGGATCGAAGGACTGGACATCATCCGCCACGGAGTCGGACTGCGGCCGGTGCGCGAGGACGGGCCGCGCATTGAAAAGGAGCTCATCGACGGCGTCTGGGTGGTCCACAACTACGGTCATGGCGGCTATGGGTACCAGACGTCGTTTGGGTGCGCGACGACAGCGGTGGAAGTCGTCCGTGAGGCTTTGCAGCAGCAGAAGCAGCGGAAGGACAAGGCGAGGCTGTAATCAGGTATATATATATACGTCATGTATGCACTGTACATGTATGTATGTAGAAAGTTGAAGGTAAATGATTTATTGATTTTCTCTGCTTTTCATTTCATTTCATTTCATTTCATTATTGCATACTGAATAAATACCTACGTATAAGCCACTTAGTTCAGCTAATTAGGCCTATTTTTTCTGTGCTGTATTTTTTTCCTTTTCTTTTTCCCTTTTTGATTGATTCTAGCTAGTTATACCTACCTATCTTCCTCACACTTACTTACTTCCCTTTACAGGTAATTAATTATTAGTGACATGGTATGATATGATAGGTGACTATTACTTAGACGGTAGATACCTAGACAGAGATACAACTTATGATCTTAGGCAAAAGTCACAAGTTCAATCGATCTCACAACTTTTTTGTTTATTTGTTTGTCTGTTTGTTTTTTCTCCATTGTCGATTGTCGAAAATTCGCTTCGCTATTTCATTCATTCATTTGTCAAATAAGTCAAGTCAAGTTAAGGAAAACTAACAACCGTCCATTTCCCAAGGTATCTTAAATTAATAGTAATAATAATAATAGGAATAGGAATAAGAAGGAAAAAAAGGCAACTAGCATACATCGTTATACAGTCATCATATCGAATCAAATCTCCCATCCCATCCCATCCGTCATGTCATTTGATTTAACACTGGAGTCGAGTCGAGTCAAGCAAGTGTTATTGGTCCAGTTCCGCCAGCTCCCGCTCTTTCGCCCGCAGCGCTTCTCGGATCTCCTCCGCTTCGCGCTGTAGCTGCGCACGACGCTCCATTTTGTAGGTTTCGAGGTCTGTCGACCCCCGTGGCTGTGACTGTGACTGTGGCTGTGGCTGTGGTAGAGAAGTGGGTGGCTGTTGCTGCGATGGACGACCGTAAGATCCCAGCGCAGGGTCCAGGCGAGATTCTTCGGCAGATGAGGTATGGTTGAGGAGGGAGGAGATGGAATTCAGCCGTGCCGGGGGTGCCGGATTCGTCTGCGACATGATCGGAGGGAGCTGGTTCGATTCGAGCGGCGTCATCGTATCGCCCGTGCCAGCCGTGTCTCCAATCGGCCGCTTCTTCGGGTTCCCTGAACTCGTACCCAGAGGCGTCGACCTGTCGGGTTCAAGTGGTCGTGGTGGGGGAGGAGGAGGATGGTGAGGCAGAGACATCGCATTGGAATTGTAGCCCGTAAAATCCACCGGTGGTGGTGCCAGTGTCAGCGGCCGTTGACCGGCTTGAGGCGAACTTTGCCCTCTTGCATCATTCGTGTACTCGCCGCCCTGATACTGCCGTGATTCATCGGACGCTTGTGCCAGCCCGGCCGGCGGCACCTCAGGCGACGCCGATGAGCCCGTAGACGACTGTGTAGCTGCCCCGGGAGACGGATCTCGCAGCGCGGGGACCACGCGCTTTCGTCGCTTGATGATCGACTTCTTCATCGTCGTCGGTCGGTAGCAGCCGTGCAGCTTGTAGTATAGACCTTTGACATGTCAGTTTTGTAAACTTCCCACACACAGCAACACTATATACTCACCACAAGCATTGCAAATGGGATGTCCGTTCTCGTCTCGTCGCCAAAGCGGCGTCACCGTCGTGCCGCAATTTTGGCATGACACAAGAAGACCACCACCATCTTGACCAGACGCACCCGAACCATCCCCTTCTTGGGAGCCCTTCTCTCCTTGAGATTGACTTGCCGCTGCGGCTCGCGCAGCTGACTTGTATACGCGGTTGTTGAAGGCCGGACATCCATCACATCCTTCCGCACCACCAGTGCCATTGCAGTTGCCGCCACCAGGACACGACCCAAGAGCAGCACCATTCCCCGATGCTGGCGACTCGGGCGATGTACTTTTCTGGCCTTGCTGGCCGGCCTGGGCTGCTCCCGACTGCGGCTGCGTGCGGTTGCGCTTCGTAGGCCTCTGGACATTCCTAGCCTTCAGATAGAGACCGCAGGCGTTGCAGATCATCTGCCCTGTGGGCGACCTCCGCCATAACGGCGTGCTCTTGGTTCCGCAGTTACTGACGACATATTAGCATGGATTCACACCGCGCTTTTTATGCTCTATAGTATCAAGTGTAGCATACCTGCACTGGTGACCCGGAAAGGATGTATCCTTGCCTGGAGGTTTAGGCGATCGCTTCGGCCCTGCTGTATTGTTCGCAGCAGAGTCCGGTGCGTTCTTCGGAGCAGGTGCGTCTGCCTTCACGTCCATTTCGTCACCCGGGGTATTCTTGTTGTTGTTGACAGCTTGCCAGCCGTCATCCCGGTTGGCACCTGTGCTGTCCAGCTTGAAATCACTTGAAAGTTCCCGCGCGCCGCGAGCCGACGAGATGAGCTGCTGCGCCGCGTCCAAGTCCTCAGCCGAAGGATGGCGGATCAGGTCGTTCGCTTGGCGTCCAGGGGGATTCAAGGTTTCCATCTGCCGGCGCAGAAGCCAACGCCGCAGTTGGAGTTGACGCTGGCGCTGTATACTCTCGTTGACCGGCGATATACAGCAGACCAGGAAAATCCGGGGAAGTCCAGAACAGAAAGGTGATCAGTCGCAAGACGTCGAAACTGCCGGACAACTCGAAACGGAATCCGCAGATCCAAGCCGTGGCTCAAGAAAGACAGCAAGTCGCCACCACAACGTCCAGAAAAGTCGAATCCGCCAACGTGACTCTGCCAAGGATGCAGTCCAGCTCCCAGCTCACCGCAAGCGGTGGGGCGAAGACAACAGGGAACACAGCAAGGAAGTCCGTTAACTTAGAGGATAAAAGGCGATGACCAAGTAATGGCTCAGTGCGGGGGATAGAAGACAGAAAAACCCGCTTCAAGATGGATTTGATAGGCGGTGCGGTTTGTGGCGTGCGCAGGAGCCACCGTGCCGGTAGGTTGGAAGAAGGTAGGACAGCAGAGGCCGGTGGTGGCTGCCCGGTCCAGTAGGGAGGTGTCGAGATTTACTGCTGCTGAAGAATCAGATCGTGCAGTCGACCGGGAAGTGAGAGCCGAAGAAAAGGCGTCGTGATCGAGGGGCGACGGATAAAATGAAGGAGCGGGTTGGTTGGGTGGAAAGAGAAAGAGAGCGGCGGAGGTGGATGGACAAGGAATGGGATGCCGGGGCGGAGGACGATTGGCAAACCTACGATCACGCAAGATGGGCTTGATCTTGATCTTGATTATCTACGGGAGACAAGACGATACGGAGATTATATCTACGCGGCGCCAGGAACTCTCAGCAGCGCTGGGTTAAAAAATCTACCGTTATCGATCTGGATGACAGGCCCCAAGGCTGACGGGGAATCCACGCATCGCCACGAGTCTACGCACCCTCCCATTCCGGGCGTCTTTGCCTGCCGCGAGCTCTTAGGGCCGAGACTGCTCGGGATTTTGCGCTGGAAAAGCCGCGGGCAGGCGAGGATGACGAATCGCGCGGGCATCAGACAGGACCCTGGGAACCACTCCACGAGATCGGGCGCCCCTACCGAAGAAAGCTTGGACGGGACGGTGGTGTCTCGTTGCCTGCCATCGCGGCGTTGAAGGGCGCCTGCTTGCTAATCCACACACGCCGGTAGGCCAGAGCTCTCTGCTCCCCGGATTCCCGTTCGGGACTAACGCTGGCCTATCCGCAACGCGCGCTTTGCCGGACTCGGCTCTAGCGCCGTCCGTTCCGGGCAGCTGCCCCGCTCGCGCTGTGCCGATTGGCCGGGCCAGCAATTGCCCTCCAGTCAGCAGAATTACGCACGTGCTGATTGGCCAGACGCTCAGGCCCTTTTCTCAACGTCCATCCGAACGGACTGGACTGGACTTCCTCTCTTGTTCTTTCTTTCGGGCGGGACGCATCGGCTTGAGACAGGCAACTGCCAGAAATCAGACTAAATGTCGATCGCATGGAGCAGGAATTACGCGTCGATTACGATCTAGCAGTAAAAATCCGTTGTATCTTGTCTGTGTGTTCAACACTCCGTATCCAGGGCCTCGTATTTATTTAGTTGAGATGTTGGTTTCATCAGGAAATCGGAAGACATCCCGCTGCAGCCCACCAATAATTACGAAGCAAATGATAGGTCGAACAAGAATTAAGATTTATTCTAGCAACTCTTGATTATACGGAGTATTATTACACATCTTTTTAATTATCTTTATTATTATCCTGTTTAAGCTAAACTTAAACAGGAAGGAATATTGTAAATTCCATACTACGGAGTTAGTCCTCCATACTCCGTACGGGTACTCGAGATCACGACCTATTTTTAGTTGCAGTTGACCTTGGACTGGACTCCTCGGGAAAGTCGAGTTGTTGGAATTGGAATTGATACTCCGTATCTGTCTGCGTGTCAGCTATATCGTTCATGCATCTAGTAAGCTACAAAGTGAAACCCCTGTGGCGATGCAGTTTCAAATCAAAGCAAGGGTTCCTTCCCTTCTTTCAGTCTGTCAGTCAGGGTTCAGGACAGGCTGATCTGAAGCAAGCTAGTAGGGAAGATCATTTTAGTGCTTTTGTGTCAGGAAGGCAGGGGGGAAGCAAAAAGGGGAGATACTCCGTCACTAATATTAGTGGATAGAGTCAGAATGCTTGTTGATCATTATTTCTTCCTACCTCGGCAGGAACACAAAGTGAATGGGCCTGCGTACGTAATGGTGAAACTTTCTTTTTTTGGATTAATGGGAAGCTGAAGCTGGCCCAATGGAATCAGAAGGGAAAAAAAAAGGAAGTCGGGAAAAATTATGAAAACAAGACAATGATGGTTACCAATTATAGTAATCTCATTATCAATATCAGATAAGCATCCACCGGCTAAACGGTACCACTCCGTATCTCTCTCGTATCCACATATAGTACATACATCGATCCAACAGACCAGCTTCCATATGAAAGACAATATGCGAACAGAAAAAGGGTTTCTCAATTAAAGCAATCGCCAAATCACGTAAGATGCAGTCAAAAGTCGTCAAATCCACACGCTCGTGGATGTCCCATACCCAGCTATGTCTAGGTCCACCACATACTTTCTTCCTAGCCCTCTATAACCAGCAACACATACCTCCAAAAAAGAAAACTACGAGGTAATAGATGGTGCACAGGTGAGGTGTGACCGGTGCATCACATGTCGCTCAAGAGCCACCCACGGACGAAGAAAGTATGGACATGCCTCTTCTCAGGGAGTCGACCTCCCGGACAGGTCTAAACCTGCTCGGCACCCCAGCTGTTGTCGGCCTCCCGCATGTTCGACGGCGGCTCAATCGATGGGATGTATTCCAGAACCACGTATCCAAGACCAATGAAGCCGATAATCGAGCCGGCAATATAGCGCAGGACGCCGTCGTGCAACAGGATCGAACCTGCGAAGATGTAGACTGGCGAAGGTGTCAGTACGACGGTTATGCACAATTTCACAGCCAGTGGATCACTTACAAGCACCTCGTCCGAGGAACGAAAAGAGGAAAGAGGCGTATCGGTACACATAGTCAGGAACCTGAGGAAGGAATTCCAGGCCGGCAACGACTGAAAAATTGTTAGAACTGTTCGGGACAGGCTAACATCGACCACAGATGGGAAACGTACTAAGACCAAACAGGATGACGTATGCGCCGATGATAATTGAGCCCACGGAAGGAGGAAAGAACTGGCTAATACCGCCCAGGATCATAATCACGCCGACGGCGATGTTAACGAGACGGCTATCCAAACGCAGTCAGTCATGGTGTTTGCCAGTATGGACGGACTACCAAGCATTAAAGCAATGCACACGCTTAAAAGCTCGATCGCACAAAACCGGGCTTAATGCCGGTGCCGAGGTAATCGCAAAAACATCAACACTTCAAGACCGTACAGGGAACACATACAAGATATTGGAGTAGTCCATCTTGCTGTAATTTTATAACTCGCTGTCTGACTATGCTGCTTTTTGTGGGTCGTTCAATTCGCAACTTGGCGTAGCTACTCCCTTTGTTCCAACTTCGGGGAATACTCTTGTTCGGAAGCAATTGACCTGACGAGCCCTCAAAACCCTATGCGACGGAGATGGGCGATATCGTAGTCTTCGTTGTCAAGGAACGATGGCAGACGTAGCCGAGAATAAGGATATTGAGCTAGAGAAATGCCGGTGCCTAGCTCGAATTCGCGGTATCTGGTACGGACCAGGACTTGACGCGCACGTGGAAAGCAGTGTCAAGAATTGACTCCGTGGAACGAGGTTTCAGGCCGACAGACCGTCTGCCAATCGTCAATGAACAGTCGGTAGAGGATGAATAGGTATGAAGTTGCGCAGTAACTACGTCGGGTCACAGAGGTGAGCTTTGGTCAGGAGGCTGGGCTGGATTGTTGGATTGCGCACGTTGGCGTGGCTTGGCGTTTCCTCGGGTACGCATGCGGTGACGGTCGGCGACTCGGGGATTTAATTGGCCGCATTCGGTTCCGCAGTTCCGCAACCAGGGCTTCGCACCCTAATTACGTAATCGTGTTTACTCCGATATCGATAGAGATATGATCTAGATCTTGATCCGAATGCATTGCAGAGATGGCCATCCAATTCTCATCTGGCAATACTATTGTACATGGTCTCATCAGGTAATTAGAATATGTATAACATAGAGAAAAATAGAGAGGGTGAGAAAGTAGGAAAATCAAAAACAGCAAATATAGAACATGAAAGGGGAGAAAGGGCAAAGAAAGAGGCAAGGAAGAAATTGTAAAAAGCATATCCAGACGAGACGTCACAGATCTGTGATATTAAACCGAATAGTGGTATATCAATGCGCAGACAGCCGCCCATACCCAAATCATTTGACCAGCCCTAATAAAGTCGTGAGATCGAGAAATTGCCATGTCCAAGAGGGGTAAAAGCCAAAAGTGTAGAAAAAGACAAGGGAAAAGAAGAGAAAGTATAGGACATTATATATAAGAAAGGAGATAGAAAGAGAATGGTAAATGTCAAGCATCCGCTACTAGTCTTCGCTCGCTGATGGATTCCACCGACTCCCCTCCTTTCGTCGTCTCCTGGAACAATTCGGTCGTGACTTGAATGCCGCCCAAAGTCCCGCGACTGAGGGCGCCATCCGTTCGGTCGTTGAACCCGTACATGTCGTAGTCGCCCCGAATGGGGTTGGTGAGGAGTGTGGCCCTGCTTTTTCGATGACTTGTGACCTGGACATCCGACTTCTGTGGATAGCTGAGGTTCGAGGCAAAGCGAGGGAAGATGCGGACGATGAGCGGACGCAGATACGGTAAGGAAGCGCAGATGATGGCGACGTTGCACTCGGCAGCTGTCCAGAAAGCGGCGTCAACATTGTCCCCTGGTTGATCTGTTAGTGTCGATTATCAATTTGGTAGACTCAGTCAGACTCACAAGACTCATCCGTGCTGACTGCGATTTCCTTCAAGGCCTTGAGACGGAGCATGCTGGTGATGCAAACCCTTTGTACAGATATGTCAGCCATGACAGCGCAAACAGACCAGATACGAGCTTTTTTTTTCTCTTACACTCCACCAATGGCAAACACTGCCATGAGAGCTAGCCTCTGTTTGCGTGGGAGTTGGAGAGCATTGAGCACCGGCATAGGTAAAATCAAGAGAGCAATATCCGTAATGAGGTTCATGGCGGCGTTGAAAAACCAAAGCGCTTCGAAGCTCAGACAATTTCCGGGAATCGAACGATCCCAAAACTTGGCCACTGGAATACAGTTCAAATAACCGCTCACGACAGCCCAGGAGGAATAGATAGTGACAATGCCCATAATTGTATAACAGGTAATGCGAATAGGTCGACCGGGAAAGATGCGCAGGTACTGAAAGAGGATGGAATACTTGGTGCACCAAAGGCTGCAGTTGTACATCGGGATAGCAAGCCAGAGCCGCTGGAGAGATCGTCTCATCAGCTTATCGAACAGCATCGAACGGAAGGAAGCGTCACCCACCATCAGCTGTGCCTTGAGCACATCCGGCGGAAGATCATATACGTGTTCACCCATCCCAAAATGCACCTCTATACTCCGTGTTAGAAAGGATATCGGTAAGGGAAAGCGCTTCAACGGTGGCAAAACCACGGATTGCGGGACTTACGGCTTATAACCAATGCCATGTACACAATCGAAAATGTCTAATGACCGTCAGTTTTTTTGTCGGTAGTTAACCCAGGACGCCAGACATACCAAGGACAGCATAATCATCCCATCTTCTCGACCGAACAGCTTGACCAGTCCGATTCGCGTAAACATCCGCACGGCGACAACGAAAATTGCAAGAGATGTCAGGACCACCGTGATGACCAAGGCTAGGTTGCCTCGAGATTGTGGCGTCCCAGCACTTCGGGGCAGAGCCCTCTCTTGTAGAACACCCATAGTCGTGTCTTCAGAATGCTCTTGTGACACGCAATCTCTTTGAAACCCGTGATTCACCTCTTTCCAATTGACTTCGTGGGAAAAGGCCGGGAAGAAGGGGGGGTTGTATGATTTCCGGAGAGAGCGGCAGTAAAAATAAGAAGTAGAGACTCAATCTGCATCCATCCTGGAGGAGTTTGCGGCTCCTGTATGAATCTTATCTCCAGAAGGCTTCAAGCCGCGACATCCTGCTGCCAAATATTTGCGTGAGGGGACTGTGGGGTCATCGCTTGGAGAAAGGACATATGACGAAAGTTTGGTAGTTTTCAATAGTGGCTGCAGAAGAGGGGCAGATCGTCGATCTGAATTCTCGATCAAGGCAGCGGGCATGGTGCTTGCGACCCAGCACATGATCTATCTCCTAGAGAAAAAGATCACCTGTGCCAATTGGAGTTCCGAGAATTATACCCGACTACATTCTATTGCAAAGCTTAGCCAATACATGTGATTTCTACAATGCTGGCGTCTGAGAAAGGCAATCGGTTGACAATTCTTATTTTTTTTTTCTTCGCCAGATCGGATTATCGCCACCTGGCCTGCCGAAGACTGAACGATTTCTCTATCGAGGCAAAATTCCGCTAGCCTTGCCTTCTCCACCACCACCGCAGCCTATCCCTATCATGTTATCTGATCGGTGCCGGAATTCAGCCGAGGAAATCGCGTACTATGTGATCTGGGAAGGCTTACAGTTGCAAGACCTATTTGGTGTCCTCTGACTTCTTTGATACGAGCAAAGTCCGGATGAGTGTCATATCCAATTGCCGCTGGGTCCAGAGACGTCAACGGCTGTCAGGAACATGACAGCATTGACAGCCGTTTGCCTTGACAGCAGAGTTGCTCGGTACCATGGGAAAGAGGCGGATGGGCGGAGTTTTGAGGGTTCACATGGCGATGTGCGCGAATAGAGTTGAGTTGCTCATGGCTGCCCGTCCCTGATCTGCAATGCATGTCAATAACAATAATTCCATCGAGGGATCCACATGAGGTCGGTACAGCTGTACGCTGGACTGCCGTATGGCTGCTTCGATTGTGATTGGACCAAGGACAGGAGGCATCTTGGCCACGGACAGCAATTCCACTGCTTTCTGGCGAAGCGAGCATGGACAGACGAATGGGAGGTGCCTTTGGATGGGGTCAGGATGCAAAGTACGTCATACACGTCCTGGATGTGTCCTCGTGGCATGGGATCGCCAATGATCACGCCCGCGTGCCTGTTCCATTAGTCGATCAGTGGATGATCCGAATGCCTCCGGAGGGGCACGCATCGGCAATATCTCGTGTCGATTGCCGGGCACACCCTACTCGCGACGAATACCATCAAAGAGTCTCATTTTGCGCCGAAGCCCGATCGTCCAGTGTCTCCGGTTTGGGTGGATCTGTGCATTGTTTTCTCCGTACGGAGTATAACCTCCTGTTTGACGTGACGCTAAGAAAGTCATTTTCCACGCAGGCCCTGAGACTATTACTCCGTAGAGCGCATTACTATCCCCTACTCAGTCCATTCAACCTGGACATTGCGTGGCATCTCATACTCCGCTTTTCTATCCTTCGACGCTGGATACAACTCTATTTTGCCCATATATCCAGCTTTTTGGGCGAGGTGCTGACTGTGCCATGAGATGGCCCCACGTATTGAGGATTGACGAGACTGTGATAGATACTCCATACTTTCGTACGAATCGGTCCTAGAGATGCCTGCTTGTCCTCGCACAGACAAATGTGCATGACGTCGTCTCCAGACGATCAGAATCGATTGCACATCACCCCCTTAAAAGTACGCCACGCCCTCCAGCCTTATGCATGTGTTTTGAACAGGGAATAGATACAGGATCTTATCGGAAGGATGGAGTGATTCGTTTTATCGGTAGGGAATAATAATTGGTCTGGGCGATTTGCCGTGAAAAAACACACGTGGAACTGCTCCGCTTCTTCATATGCAGCCACCAACGTCACGTTCAGCAGTACTCGATACAGATCTGTATGTGACTATTGAAACGGGTCTCCCTTGATGATGGCACTTCATCTGTCCTGTAGAATTTGTAGAGAGTCATGACTATAGACTAGAGAAGACGACAGAAATCTGAAGTTCGGATTCTCGGTCTGTCAATCCAAATCTCAAAGGAGCATTCGACTATTGGCACTCCATACTCCGAAAGTTGCGTTCGCTCTCAGCATCAAACTTTCGCCATGTCGAGATCGCCAAGCCCGAAGTTTGGTGCCCAACGATGATTGGCTCTCGGTCCGCTGTCATCCGGTCCCTACCCGACGGTACCTGGCGCTACGCTAAAAGAGGAAAGACGTCCAGGTGGCCCGGCAAGCTTCTCGGACGAGTCCCGCACGTGAGCTTGCATCACAGGAAGCTGAGGAAGGAGCAAAAATCGGGCAGGCACCATCCGTCCTAGGCAGGTAGCAGCGAAAGCTCATGGCCATTCTTCTGTAGAACAGCCCCAGTCTGTCGAGGATCGTCCTCCTTGTTCCCCTCTTTGTCTTCCTCTCTCTTCGTCTTTGTTTTCCCTCTTCACCCCTCCACCCTTTGTCTCCCCTATAATAATGTCGCCTTGAAGAAGATTCCCCAAGGTTGCCTCAAACTCGTCATGCATCAAACACAGTCCAACATCACTCCCCAATGTAATGCACTTCAGTCAGGTCCAACTCCACCTGTTGCAAACCCTTTGAATGATTTGACAAGATGCTCTCCAGCCAGTTGTAACAGCTTCACATATACCTCGCTGGGTAATCACCCATGAGACTGAATCCGTCAATGAAATTCTTCGCCACCTTTCGCATCCAATTCTTTCGAGGCTTTTGCTCTGCTTGCGTTGGTGGTGGTGACGGCATTTGCTCCCGTGACACGGCAGCAACACACAGGACGGGCGGGCTCAAGTCTCCTTCCTCATCAACATAACTGCTGTCCAAGAGTTTGTAGGCGATATCTCGCCAGACCTTTCCGCTCAGCCATTTCTTATATCCTTTCAGATCCTTGCTGAAAACGGGTTTGGGAAACGAGAAGTAGGTCAGTGTCTCCTCACTGGAGTTTCGAGAGGAGAATCGTCCCCTTACTTTCGCCCGTTGCCTACGGAGCCGTTTTGGGGATAATTTTGACGACTTGATACGTGTCAAAGGATTCTTGTGTTTAGTCGGTTCCGCATCATGAACAGGCAGGTTCAGGGCTAGTGGATTGGAGACTGTGTGAGATGTGCCCTGCCTCTGAAGTGTTGTGAGTGTCATGTCCACTACAGTTTTGATGGAGAATAAAGAAAGACTTGGAACAACATTGCGAAGAAACAATCTTACCTCAGGCACATCCTCATCTGCAGAGTGCTCTTGTCCATTCTTGCTAGTGTTCTCATCATCCTGGCTCTCACTCATCATGTTGTGCTGGTTGGTTGGTTGCTCCGATAGCCTGCTCCCTTCTGCTCGTTCCAGGCTATCTGCTCTAGTGTTTTCGAGACTTCTCACTGCAATAGAATAGAGGCGTGTCTGTCGGGCACTCAAGATCTTGTGTGGAACACGTCTCCATGCAGATGCCTTGCCATGTTTGTAAACAGTACCTTTTGAGGCCCTGTTCGCATTGTTGGCACGACGATCACATGGCTTGGTATCAAAGGAGTCATTCTGATCTAACAACATCCATTCACGCAATTCCATCACGGAACTCTCAGAATCTGTCAACAGGCTGGCATCAGTCGATGAAAACAAACTTTGACTGCTCGCCATATCATCAGAAGATTCGGTCTCTTCCTCGGGTATAGGTAAGAGGACTTCTTTCACAAAGCACTCTATAGACCTCGATGCCTCCCACCACTGATACTTGCCGCGCATCCGATGTACTTTGTTCTGGTTCATATCGCTGCAATCATCAGTGTCCACTGCAGTCGCAAGCCGCAAGGGAGATCGGATATATGGTCGAGATCTCTTCTCTCGGACTTTCCAACAATCGGAGCCGGCACAAGGAGAGGACGAATCCCGCAAATTCTCCCAGTTGCTATGCATCTGCTCTCGAGTTGGGACCAGCGGGTGATCATAGAACCCGTTGGCCACCAGCCACTCAGGACATTTGTATATGTTCATGACTCCGTTGTCTTGGATGGTGCCTTCTTCCCTGTCTCGTCGATCATTATGCCAGCATCCGTGTGGGCTGTAAAACTTGTACACCTGCCCTGTCACAGCATTCACGAGATCTTGTCCGCTTCGTTGGAGCTCAGCGAAGTCTCCCTCGTATATCACCGGGTCCACAAATTTGGTTGCCCGATTGAGAATCGACTGGATTCGATTCTCGTCTCTTGGGGCCGGTGTTTTCGGGCGGGATAGGATATATAAGAGCGAATGGGCTGCTGGGGTCCCGCTATATTCGCGGACTGCATGGCCATGCCAGTTGAAATGATGGATGGGATCTTGCTCCTCATCACAATCGTCTAATATGATGTCATTTCGGTGACAGAATTCCCACTCCACTGCAGCCTCACCTTGGAGAAGCTGATAGTCGTCTTCCTTAGGTATCTCCTCTCTGGCCTGGTATTTAAGAGAGCTGACCAGCTGGGCGTCGACTTTGTTCACTGAAACTTGGAGCCAGCTGGACGCCTCATCTTGGTACACGGCTGGAGACGAGGCTAGATTGCTTCGCTCCATTGGCTCTGGAGAAAAGGGCCTCTCTGGCATGGAGTCGAAGGAACTGACCATCGAAGGTTCATCGACGACCTTTGCGGGAACACACTCTCCATCTGGCTCTTGGTAATTGGGGCCAGATGTGTCGCAGGAAGGGTATTCTTCCAATTCCTCCTTGTCATCGGCCCAGTCGAAGCTCTGTGGCTTGAGAAGTTCTGCAATCTCTGTATCAGAATATACTTTGACAGGCATGATGACTGATGAACTGGGTTCGAGAATCAACAGAGTAAAGACGTAGTGGAATGACAGAGATTTTCGCAAGGTCTCGCTGAGTGTTGAGTGCTGAGTGAGAATGTTTTGGTGAATGGAGTGAGAGGTTGTTTGTTGACAACAAGCTTTGTGTGGACAGTAGTAGATCAGGATGAGGAAGAATCTACAAAAAAGAAATAGCAGAACTCACAATAGTTTTTATTGGTATCAAAATTACGGAAGATACCATCATTAATAAAACAAGAGATGTATATCCCATCCATATGAGTAAAATGGACGGAATGAAGCGTCCAACATGCCATGTTGTGAAAGAGGGTAGCGTAAGTACAACAGCAGATAGGAATATGCCGTATGTAAGAGCGGAATTCTTCCCTATTGAAAGACATCATCACAAATCAGAACTGTTAGTCAGTGTGCTCCATCCCAGGCACGGTTGGGATAGATATACAAAGTTACTCACCACCCACCCACTCCCAGATTGGCAAGAGGAATTCCAGTATTCTGAGCCGGATTAGGCGGATTTGGGGCCGGAGTTGAGGGTGTCTATTCCGACAATATCAGCAGCAAGTCTCTTTGATCTGAGGAGATATTCATTGAAGACAGGCACACCTGCGGACCCTACGCTCAGCAATGAGCAGTAATATGGGGCTGTTGGCGAATCATCAAAAGCAATTTGCAGAGATTTGACGCCAGTGATAAAGAAAGGCGTCCTCTGTCAAAAACCGATTTATGCTGGCGTGTACTGGTGGGCGCTGACTCTGGAGCGACAGAACTCGGAGAACTCGAGCGAAGGGGATTCTGCCTGCGTGGACCACATACCCCGTATATGGAAGCGACTGTGCTGCAGAGCAATCATGTGATTTTTTCTATATATATAAGGGAGGAGATACCCAGCAGGAGCACTTACCGCGTGATGCTTAGTGCCTGTTGGAAGTTTCAGATCATATCTGACTTCAACCACACAGACTGAGAAGGTCTATATTTTTATTCTTTATAGGGCTTGGATTGTGACCTTGATTGTGTTGTCCTCATGCAGGTTGAGTGATGAATTCAACAAGAAAATCAGGGCAATGGTTAAGAAAACTTTTAATCATGAGAAAGTAATATCTATAGGTATATAGTAAGGTATTTTAAGGGGAATCACGATTTATCTATATAAGAGCAATGGCAGCATGGGACAGAAAGGCCAACAGCAATTTATAAAATAATTGTTAGAAAAAAAAGTTCATCAGGGAAGGGACTACCTGGACACTTCCTGATCATGTGCCTTCGTCTGTTCATTTGTCCATTCACTTATTACATACAGGCCAAAATTAGAAGAGACATTTTCATTCACATATGGTACTGATATGAGAGAGCATTACCTATGCAGGAAAGTGTTGATCTGGTCAGTGATAAAAGAAGGATATCGCATACTGAATGCAGGCCTTCTTTGTGTAGTTAGTCGTCTAGGTAACACCTGCATTTATTCGCTCGTTCCTCATTTCGTTTTGTTGTAAGAACATCTATCTGATTGTCGTTTCGAGTGAAGAGCATCGAAAGGATCCATTCCTCGTCAGGCAGTCGATTTCTGCATTCTTCTGCTATCTTTTGCGTCTCTTCTCAAGATCTTACTTGCTTAGCGTGGACATACTACTAGATGTCAGTTCGTTTCAATATCGTTCAATGTGGGATCTATCTGACCGATCGCCTCGACAGGTCGACTCGACTCAACTTGACTCTGCAGGTATACCAAGCTGTACGCAGTACGCACTCCGCATGATAAAATTTCACGATTTCCTTGCATTGAATATCGTTTCACAGTGGCAATCAATCAATCAATCATCGAGATCAAGCCGAGACGGCATGTGCCGACAACTCATAGGGAGAGTCAGACTGCTATGCGGTCACATACTTGACTGGCCGAGCACACACTACCAGTGCGATGAGGCCAAGGCTGCAGGCAAAAGTTGTTGCGAGTCTGCCGAGCAGATATGGCTGGGGCAGAAGACGAAGCTGTATCCCTGTGATGACTGCATTGCACGTGGACGGTATGTCTGGGGGGACGAAAATTGGAAAAAAGCCTCTTAGTGCATGAAAAAGGCCATATCCTTCCTCTTATCTACATCCATGTGTAGGGTATTATTACATTGTGGTTCGAGTTCTCCTTGCCATGAGTACAGTACAGCAGTGATCAACCTAACCAGTATGGAACAGTAGGAAAAAAAAGCAGGACATCCATATCCAATCTCTTGGATAGGTGGTCGGCTAACCAGGGTATCTTACTCGAAATGGAGTACCAAAGGCTAAGAGCGCTTCTTTTGATCCTTTCTCCCAGATAATCTAGATTCGCTCAACTTCTGCAGGCAATCTTTGAATCTCCCAACAAAGATCTTCACAGCGTTTTCGTAACCATTGGTGGAGAGTTGTAATGGGATATTCACTCTGGATATTTCCCTCGATATTAGCATCTAATTTCTCATCCACTTGCAGTTGAAATCAGTAACTAGGTACATACTTGCATTCCTCGGGCATGTTTCCGACAGCCCCACCATCGCGGAGATCGGGTCGGAGCCCCGGCTGAACGTTATCCCCGCACGATGTTTCCCCTCCTTGTTTAATTGCATCATCTCGCGTTCTCTTCCTTCTTTAACATAAATAGACCATACAGGATACGTCCTGGACATCTTCATGTATCCTCTTCGTGCTGCTGCTAGGTCAATTAGACATCTGAGTCGAGCCAGCACAAGCAAAAGCTTCCCCGCATTCCACTCCGCATTTGCTTATCGCAGTGCCCTTGAACCGTCCGTGCAGCACGCTGTTCTCAGACGCGCCATGGCTTCTGCAGTGGCTAAACGCCTGGAAGGCAAAACTATCGTGATCACCGGTGCCTCCTCTGGAATTGGCTACAGCACCGCCAAGGAGTTCGCGCGTAGCTCCCCCAAGAACCTCAAGCTGATCGTCACAGCTAGACGCGTGGACAGGCTTGAACAGCTTGCCAAGGAGATCAAGGAGGAAGTTGGAGATGGTGTCAAGGTGCTGCCAGTGAAACTGGACGTGTCCAACCCGGAGGAGGTGAAGAACTTTGTGCCCTCTCTGCCGGCTGAATTCCAGGACATCCATGTGCTTGTGAACAATGCGTGAGTCTCAACCTTGTTATGATAATGTTCCATTCTTGTGAACCTTGCTGATGACAAGCAGTGGTCTGGTCAAGGGTGTCGCGCAGGCCCCAGACATCAACCCCGACGACATCAACGTGATGATCTCCACCAATGTCACTGGCTTGATCAACATGACCCAGGCCATCCTTCCGATCTTCAAGAAGCGTGATGAGGGCGGTCGCGGTGACATTATCAACGTTGGTAGCATTGCGGGACGTGAGGCCTACCCAGGTGGCAGCATTTACTGCGCCACGAAGGCTTTCGTCCGCAGCTTCACCGATGCCTTGAGAAAGGAGCTCATCTCGACCCGCATCCGTGTTATCGAGATCGATCCCGGTCAGGTCGAAACTGTACGGTTCTCCTGCTGGTGTGATTCCTGACCCGCCTGGCTGACATTTCATACAGGAATTCTCTATCGTTCGTTACTACGGGGATAAGGCGAAAGCTGATGCTGTTTACGCGTATGCTCCCTACGATGGACTCTAAACCCTAGAACATGTACTGACATTCTGTCTAGTGGCTGCGAGCCTCTTACCCCTGACGACATTGCCGAAGTCATTGTCTTCGCTGCGAGCCGCAGGGAGAACGTTGTCATTGCCGATACCCTGATCTTCCCTAGTCACCAGGTAAGTAAATTTATCGACATATGATTCAGGTCTTGACTGTGCTATCAGATGACTGACTGAGATCGTGTCTAGGGATCGCCTACCCACCTGCACCGTAAGCTCTAAGCCGAACGCTTTAAGCCGAACGTCCTACGTCATCGTTGTTGTACATTGACAAGATTGGGGATGTTGCGCCTCGGTCAGGTTCATTAGTTTGTTTCGTGACTTACGAGGCAGACGAATGTGGATACTCTCGTACATTTCCATGTGATCGTACATTCAATCACTTTACAGAACATAGATAGATATCCATACAAAATACCACATCGAAGTAACAACTTTGTTGCTGTTCAATTCAGTCCCACAGGCTCGTTGATTTCCATAGACACGGTTCTTCTAGCGGCCAATACTAGCGACTCGCAAGCTTGGAAGGTACTCAGCAAAACTTTCATTATGCTGCTTCAAGGTCAGCAGTGAGGCTATCTACATACGGAGTTTTCTACCTCTATCGGTCTATTCTCACACGGAACGCGATTCAAAGTTCCGGCCAGAAAGTTAAAGCATTTGTCTGGGCGATAGTATAGCCGAAGAAGGAATCTTTTCCCGATACGGAAGGTCGTTCTAGATCAGCAGATAAGCTCTCGGGCCCCTTTATCTAGCTGGCCCTTGTCAGCTGAAGTTCAGGGCAATCAGAGGCCCTGCTATCGCGATGCTTTGTGAACCCCGTTGACGTTTCGAGTCGCATTGTCATTGTTGATTTGTATTAACAGCTTCCAACTAACTGAGGTCGGCGATGGATCCGGAAGAGCAACCCCGTGGGGATGCTTCCCCGCCACGCGCAGTCATCAAACCGCAGCATCGACGTCTCCACGATCCAGACGTGACGTTCGAAGAGTACCATTACTATGCGCTGAAGACACGCGAGGAGGAAAAGGCGGCTGCCGCATCAGACGGCCCGACTACAACCTTGTGGAAAACGCTCTTCAGAGGAAGAAGTGCCAGCCAACCGACCCAGGATGAGTCGCAAAACTCCCCGCCTCCTCCGACCGGCGACCAGACGAAGGAAGCCACAGCGAATCGTCTCGAAATCTCGGACGAGGAGTGGACCAATGCGTCGCGGATGATGAGGACCGCAACGGCCGGCGCGTGCTTCTATCTGATCACCACGGATATCCTGGGGCCGTACGGAGTCGGGTTTGCCATGGGAACCTTGGGCTGGGGTCCCGGTATCGTAAGTCCCGCTCTTTTGTGTTTGTGAGTAGTCATGCGGCTCTCTAAACCCGATCGATATTCTAGGCTCTTTATACGGTCTTCGGCTTCATGGCCGGCTACTCTGGATATCTGCTGTGGAAGGCGTTCCTCGGCCTGGATTCGCATGAATTCCCCGTCCGCAACTACGGCGACCTGGTCTTTCGCATCTATGGCCCTTACGCGCGTCACTTTGTCAACGTCTTGCAGGCACTCCTGCTGCTCCTGATCCTGGGCCAAGTCATCATTCTGGAAGGGCAAGGGATCTCGCAGGTGTCCAAATTCCGCCTCTGCTATTCTGTGTGCTGTGTGCTATTTGTGATTGTTGGGTATTTCATCGGCCAAGTGCGGACCCTCCGAAATTACGGATGGCTGGCCAACACGGCGGTCTGGATCAATCTGCTGGTGATTTTTATCACGATGGGCGTCATGGCTCACAGTCCGCCGAATTACGAGATCTCAGTGCTTGGTTCGGCCGGGGGAGCAGTCGATCCAGCAACCATCACACCCGATCCGCGCACAGGGATCTATCCTGCGATTATCCACTATAATGGGAACCCGAATCCGCATAGTCTGATCGGCTCGATCAACGGCCTCTTGCAAGGGGTCTTTGCCTACGGTGGTGCCCAGCTGTTCATCGAATTCATGGCCGAGATGAAACGGCCGCATGACTTCATCAAGGCCATGTGGGGAGCACAGTTCTTCATCTACACGGTTTATCTGGTTTATGGCTGCTATGTTTACTACTTCCAAGGCCAATACGCCTACCAAATCTCCTATCAGGGCGTATCACTGTATGGGTTCCAGGTCGTAGGAGATATGCTCGCATGCGTGAGCGGGCTGATCGCAGCAGGGCTGTATGGCAATATTGGGATCAAGGTTTTCTACAATAATGTGCTCATGTGAGTTGCCAATTTCCATCGCGATGGCTCTTTCACTTTCACTCTGGATTTTTCTCTGACTCTTTCCAGGGATATTCTGAAAGCGCCGCCTCTGACGCACCGGAGAGGCAAAATCCTGTGGGCGATCATCGTGCCACTCTGGTGGTCGATTGCGTATGTCGTCGCGGCCGCGATTCCCGACTATTTCGGCTTCGTGTCGGTCATCTCGGCCACGACCGTCATCCAATTCACCTATTCGTTCCCACCGATCCTCGCCCTGGGTTACAACATCAAGCTGTACGCGCTGAAGACGAGCGCTGGCGACGAATTCGATCCCACGACCGGGACCGTGACGCGCCAGGACACCGGAGTCCGGCGATGGGTCCGAGGTCTGATCAAAGGACCGTGGCACTGGAACATTCTCCATGTCCTGTATGCGATTGGAGCCCTAGCCACCGCCGGCCTGGGATTGTACGCCGCCATCGAGGGGATGATTGTCGCGTTCGAAATCCCGCAGGTGAATGCCTTTACGTGCGTTTCTCCTCTGGACCTTTCTGCTCAGGGTTCTTCTTAGCTCGATAGCTGTGAGGTCCTAAAACTTCTGTCGTAGCCTGTTGGACTTTGATTTGTACATGTCTCTGTCGGAGGATCTTGCAAGCTTGATGAAATTATTCGGGATTTCATTCATCTTGCAGATGAAATGCATATATAATAAATGTTCGATGTCCAGAGGAAATACTCCGATCAGCCCAGTAGCAGTAAATCCTTCGTTCCCAGGCTCACTCACTCAGGTAGATATGATATCACAATAGTAGTGCAGCTTACCTTGATACCACTCCTGACATTTTTTTATTATTTCAGAATGACCCTCTCCGCAAGAGATTATATAGTCTGACCCTCCATGTGCATAGACGAATCTAATCTAGACTGGAAGCGCCCAAGCCCCTCCTAAGTGGGACTAGTATTAAATCTTAACAAGATGCGGGTTTACGGAGTAATAATACTGGCAAGATGGGGGTGTTGCCATCTTTCTCCACACGAAATTGGTTGTTACGAACTTACGGAGTAGATGCATCATGCCCTGACCCTAGGCCCTAAGCCCTAGGTGGGTCAGGATTCAGCTAGGCGGCTGAAAAACTCCATACAAATAGAATAAGAATTGAAAAAAATTTCTCCGCTTTTAGCGTCAGGGTTAAAAAAAAAAGTCCACGAAAATAATAATAATAATAATATAGACTTTTTCACGCAATCGAAAAGACGGTGTGCCTGTCAACCCCAAATGAGGCCATGAAGGGCTCCAAATGCAATTAGGTAACAAATAACATTAGTCATGCCGGGGCGATTCCCAAACAGGCAGCCAAGTAGAGGCGGGGCCAGTGGGAACGGGACCCGATGACGTTACGTGAGCGGACCGAGGAATCAGACTTCGTTTTTTTACCTTTTGCATGGAGCACCGCAATCGTCTCTTTTTTATTTCAGGGAAAAATCCCCCCCAAAAAAGCAAAGATGTTGCTTTTCTGCTTCTTTTCAATTATCATTGCCTGGATGAATGCCGATGGTCGTCACCTTGGTACCATCCCATCTTCTGTAACATGAGCCCATCGTCGACGACTCCGTTTGCCGCGTTTCGGGCCTGTACTAGATTCTCCATGCAAACAACTATCCTTTTTCATCACGCGTCTTCCGGGGATATAATCGAAGCATGCAGACGCCCTTAGACCAGACCAGCGATGCCAATGGCATCCGTTCCGTAGAGCTGGACGAATCGACCGAGGCCCGTATTGAGCGCCTCGGGAGAGAGCGTCCGCCATGCTTTTCCAGCATCTGGTCCGAGTCTGCCTTTTGCTTTTCGGTGTTGATGTCCCAAATTCTAACGGTAGGTAGGCCTGTGTATATGGGGATTGAACATGCTTGTTGATCACCTCTCCCAGGAATATTTCATGACGGGATCCAATGTGATCTTGCCAGAGCTGAAAGCAGCATTCGATATCCCTGAAGCTTCCATGGTGTGGCCCACCAGTGCCCTCTCTCTGGTTGTGGCTTCCACTCTGATGGTGTTTGGTCGCTTGTCAGACATCGTCGGCGGATATGTCATCTACATCTGCGGCGGCCTCTGGCTGACCATATGGTCCTTGATTGCGGGTTTTTCCCAAAACATGCTGATGCTCGTCTTTTGCCGGGCATTGCAAGGTCTGGGCTTGGCCGCAATGCTTCCATCTGGCGTCATGCTCCTGGCGATCACGTATCGGCCTGGTCCGAGGAAGAATCTGGTATTCGGCTTGTACGGAGCATGCGCGGTCCTTGGGTTCTTTGCCGGGATCTTTTTCTCAGGCCTCGCCGGCCAGTACCTTTCCTGGCATTGGTATTTCTTCTTTGGCACCATCTTCGCTGCCGTCACGACGGTATCCACGTTTCTATCCGTACCGTCCGACTATGCGGAACATTGCAAACAGCACCACGAGATGGACTGGGCGGGGGCATGTCTCACCGTGGCGGGATTGGTGCTGTTCGTCTTTGCGATTACGGAAAGCTCCCACGCCCCGCAGCGATGGAGGACCCCGTATGTTTACATCTGTCTTATCGCGGGGGCTATAATCCTGGCCGCCGCAGTCTATGTCGAAGGATGGGTTGCGAAGGCGCCGATACTACCAGCTGACGTGTTTCGTGTGCCGTATATGAAGCCAGTCGTCATTGCGCTGTCACTGGTGTACGGGGGGCTAGGGATCTACCTGCTTTACGGCGTGCTTTAGTAAGTGGACCATGCCCTGCCCAACCCGGCTGTCAGGGATGACTGACGGAATGCATGTATCTAGCATGACAACTTTCATGGGAGCCAGCCCTCTCCAGATCGTGGCATGGAGTACCCCAATGGTCGTTGGTGGTGTCCTCCTGTCCTCTGTCGGGGGTGCCGTCCTCCATTTGATCCCCGGGACGATTCTCTTGATTTTTTCCGGTGCCGGGTTTATTGGAACGGGACTGCTATTCGCACTGATTCCGGAGGGGGGCGTGTACTGGGCGTGGGTGTTTCCTGCCATGATCTGCGCCACGATCGGCATCGACATCACGTTTAATGTGGCCAACGTCTTCATCACTACCAGCGTACCGAGTGCGCAGAAGGGAATCGCAGGAGGGTTGGTCAACAGTGTGCAGCACCTTGGGGTTGCGGTCCTCCTGGGGTTTGCAGACATCACGCAGGCGGAAACGGCGCACCTGGGGTTGAGACAGAGTTACAAGGCGGTGTTTTGGTTCGAAGCCGGAACCGCGGGTTTTGCGTGCGCCGTCATGGCGCTGTTTATCAGGATCGGGCGCGCCAAAAGCGACCTGACTGTGGATGAAAAGCGTGAGCTTGCTCAGGGCGGCAGTTGGCCGGCGGAATGAAAACCAACCAGACGGCTGCGATAATCGGACACGCACCGGCCTCAGGCCAATTCAGATGATGAACTTTGCAAAATACAGCGACGAGGAAGCCACCTACCAGGATAGGTGATGTAAAGCGAGACAGACTGCTGGTCAGCCGCCAACAGCATAGATATGAAGTGTAACACGGCTTCCCCAGATAGATAGATAGATATGTAGATAGATATAGTCGACGCAGATCAGCTTAAAAAGCGCTAGCTGGGATCTAGCCAGTCACCAGAAACAGAAGTAGACTCAATCCACACAACCACCAACACCAACACCAACAACGGCAATACCAAACACGATACGATCTTCTCTAGCTAGCTGGGGAGGGGGTTCCAACAGTTAAGCGTTTGTTGTTGGCTGACTTGACTGGTCCGGTCCGCCCGGTCCGCAGTGGCAGGTTGATAGGATATATTATTGATTGGTATCAGGCTGTACTGAGTGAGGGTTGGATCGTGACTTATGGTTGATTGACTGGCTGATTGATTGGTTGATTGGTTGGTTGGTTGGTTCAGGCGAATATTACTTACTTCTGGCCTGATATGTAACTACCTAACCTAGGTATGTATGTAGATAAGCTACGAACCCTACAAATCAATCAATTCGTGGCATGTTGGCATGTCTGGTCTGTCTGACTGAAGGTGCAAGGGAGGGACTGAAACAGACCTCCCCCTGACCTTCAGTCAGTCTATAAAATACTTTTTTAGGGGGAGGAAATGCCCATGTTTCAGCCCAAAAAAAAACAGGGGGTGTATAATATAAATATATTACATATTTATTGACATATGACTGCTAGTGTAACGTAACCTTGCAAGAACCCTGATGAAACATGCATGGCACACACACATGGCTGCATGGCTGGCACCTTGCTTGTTACTATCTATCTATATGTGATAACGATAGTAGATATTGTCACTATCACTATCACTATCACTACCTATCAGTCAGTGGTCACATGTAGATGTAGGTACAGGGTACAGATTAGGAAGGTGGATAGGTTATAGTATATGAGGCAGAGGCATTATCTCAATATTATTCCACAGAGTAAGTAATAGATCGATCGCTGACAAAGAAAGGAAGTGTTGACAGCTGTCTTTGCTTTCCTGAACCCAGCATATGTACTGTATTGTCCTCTGCAGGAGTACTTCGTATGATATGATAGAATGACAAATCACATCTGATGGGGAAAAACTGACTGACTGATGGTACATACCTAGTTTACCTATCTACCTATCTATCGATCTATCAATCAATCGATCGATCGATCGGGTAAATATATTGACGTGGAAGGACGTACGCAGCTGTAGTAGTATTAGGTAATGCTTTTTATAGATCATTTTGCGGGATCAATTTTCTTTCTATTATTATTCGTAATCAACCAACCACTAACTAACTACTATATCAGCTCCCACAGCTAAGACTCGTCCTGCGGGGTAGTAGTCAGCAGCGAAGTTCCGGCAGAGAGAAAACCTGGCAAATCGAGCATCTTCCATCGAGTCACGTGGTGGAGATGCGACGTGCGTACCGCGGTTGTGCCGTGGCTGGTTGGCGATCATCATACAACCACAGCGCCACAGCTGGCAGCAGCAGGCATTTCCTCCGTAGTTAGCCGCAGAATAATATTAATCGCGACCTGGAGCTTATTATTATATGGTTATTAACTTCGGCCTTGATGTGCTTCTGCTTCATCTGGGTTGCCCAGGAAGAGGCGCGCCAGGCAACGCGAGCAGCCCGGAGACGCTTGGCAGAGGCCTTGGGGACGCGCTAGGCCGGATCAGGGCAGGAGCGTCGCCGGGTGGACCGCAACGCCCAACGGCGAAGGTGGACGGGGTGCGCCAGCAGCAACTAGGTGCATCTGCAGAACCAGAACCAGACCCGAACCAGACCCAAACCACCCATTGCCTGATCTCCCAGATTCCTGGCCCCGAATCGCAGCCTTCTTGTCCGCTCCGTACCTGGGTAGGTACCGCCACTACTCTCGCCGTGCTAGCCCTGGTTGGTCTGCCGCAGCGCGCGTGTCGACTTGCTCTCCTCCTACGGAGTACTGCGTCCTGCTCCTGCGTCCTGCCTCCTGGAGTCCTTCTGCCCACGCTTCCACCGCCCAGCCATCCAATCCATCCTCCATCGCGTCTCGCCGGAGACATTGCTTGTCTGGTCCCCCCACGCCCATCGTCGTTCGTGCCCCTTCCCCTGGATCCGCGTCGGCACCCCTCCCTCAGCCCGGCCACTTCGCCCATCAGACCCCAGCACCTCGCAATCGCAATTTCTTTTCTCTCGCCAGGAGAAAGGGGATCGCGACATATACTACTACTGCCAGACCCCTCGCTTGGCTCCGCACTGTGTGGTCCCCCTGAGCCGGTGGGATTCGCTAAGCTCGGCGCGCTTACTGCTTAGGTTACCTGCTACGGCCCTGTGTGGAACGGCCCTGCTGGCTCTGGTGTTCCGCCTCGTTGGTAGGTCCCCCGACCACAGACCTGCAGACTCGCTGCTTCTTCGAGTCTCGACCGCCAAACACTGCATCCCGGGCATTGCTGGCTCCCTCTGCTCTCTCAACTGACAAACTCTGCCTTGTCCAGACTGAGGTCCTCTCAGTGCCGCCTCAATGGCTTCCAAGGTACGCTCCCTGCCCGTCCGCCCGCCCGGCGACCCCTGCGCCGGCCTGGCCTCGCTCCCCGATCGCTACGGAGACACCGCTGACTCGACGCTCTCTTCGCGTCTCTAGTTCTTGCGAGAATATAAGCTGGTGGTCGTCGGTGGAGGTGGTGTCGGGAAATCATGCTTGACGATTCAATTGATCCAGAGCCATTTCGTCGACGAGTACGATCCAACAATTGAAGGTGGGCAACCTCACCGCTGGTCGTCGTGTCGTGCTCATCAGCTCACCCTCGAACAGACTCGTACCGCAAGCAGTGCGTCATCGACGATGAGGTCGCTCTGTTGGACGTTCTGGATACCGCCGGCCAGGAGGAGTACTCGGCGATGCGAGAACAGTACATGCGGACAGGCGAAGGCTTCCTGCTCGTCTACTCGATCACCTCGCGCCAGTCGTTCGAGGAAATCATGACCTTCCAACAGCAGATTCTGCGCGTGAAGGACAAGGACTACTTCCCCATCATCGTCGTCGGCAACAAGTGCGACCTGGACAAGGAGAGAGTGGTTTCGCAAGAGGGTACGCTCCACTGCCACGCGGTTAGTAGTTGAGTCATGGTGCTGACGGTGTCTCTTCCGACAGAGGGTGAGGCTCTGGCCCGACAGTTTGGCTGCAAATTCATCGAGACTTCTGCGAAGTCGCGCATCAACGTCGAGAACGCTTTTTACGACCTAGTCCGCGAGATCCGCAGGTACAACAAGGAGATGTCTTCTTACCCGTCCGGGTCGGGTGCACCTGGTGGCCGTGCCCCCGAGGGCAAGCTCGATGTCAACGAACCCGGCGAGAGTGCTGGCTGCTGCGGCAAGTGCATCATCATGTAACCGCCAGATTCCTACCGACACTACACGAGACGCGCGACCGAGGCGGCCCCTTCGTTGACACGTTGGTCGGACGTATATAAATAGCTTGCCCGTCCTGTTTACACAACCACGATTTTATTTCCTTTATGTTTCGTTTCTCCGGATCGGTCTCAAAGTTATTACCCTTGTACTATTCCCTTCGCCTTGAAAAAAACCGGGATGACAAAGCTTTTTTTCGCCGCATTGATCTGCATCATCCTGCTGGTACTTACCGACAGCTCCTATTCGCGCGACCCTATTTGCGGCTCTTGCTTTTCCCCTCTGTCCTACATAGTTTTGCTTTCATACTTTTTTTTTCTTGGGTGCGTTTTCATTGGCATATCACCTTGAACATTTTCTTTTTTTTTAACGTTCCCCTTTACTGTCACTTATTTCGATTCCCCCTGGACCGATTTTCTTTTTTTTTCCTTTATTTTTCTCTACGTTTTTCCTCTGCTCCTTCCGCAATTCCACGACATCATCCAGCAATGCATACGGGTAGTTTAGGGAAATCCATTTGTTGAGGCCAGCGGCAACGTGTATGGAGGGGGCTTTGGAACAAATGAGACACGGTGCTGTATTGCTTGTTTGCTCTTGATGTCTTTCGCCGGTTCTCGATGCGTTTCTTGTGCTCTAGTCGATTTATGGTGGGCGCCGATGCGCTTTAGAATTGAGCAATTCTAAACGCTGATCTAAACGAGGTTATAATTTCAGCGAGCTGTTGTACGTGTGCAGTAATTGTCGGATTTCAACTAGGCTTATAACGACTTAGTCGCATGCCATACTGTATCCACTGTTTCAAAGGTATCAACATACAAACAGGTCGTCCCATCATTGGTACGTACATGTATAGTACAATATACATCCAGGTAGCGAGTTTGGCGTCAAAAAACCTGTATGTAAACTATTGCTTGGTCTCCTCGTCAGACGGAGGATCGAGCTCATCCTCCCTCGACACTCGTCTCCCCGCGACATTCTTCTCCACCTCCGGGACCAGCGACTCCATGTACTCCCTGTTGTTCCCGACCAACGTCACGGTGTTGCGCCTCTTCCCCCAGCGCGGGTAACTGCCGACCTTGACGCCGTGCGGAAGCACGCGCAGCGCCAGATCCGTCAGGTACGGCGCCACGGCGCTCTCGGGCAGAGGCGTGCTGATGAGGATCCGGTAGAGGCCGTTGCCCTTGGGATCCGCCAGGCGCGGCAGCAGCACCAGCTTCAGCCCCTCGAGCAGCTTCTCGAACAGCCGGGGCACGCCCGGCAGGATGTAGACGTTCCCATTGACGATCGCAATCGGCACCCACGAGTCATCCGCCACGAAGACGCTCTGCTTCTCCTCGGGCAGGTTCTCGTCGTAGGGGAGCTGGACCATGCGCAGGCGCGCGTTCAGCGTCGGCGATGGCGTGTCCCAGTCGAAATCGGGGTGCCCCGGGTGCGGCCTGGACATGCGCTTCATGCGCTCGAACGCCGCCTCGTGCAGCTTCAGCTTCAGGCCGAAGGCTTTCGCGATCGACGGGTACGTGATGTCGTCGTGCGTCGGGCCGATGCCGCCGCTCGTCACGACCAGGTCGTAGTAGCTGCTCATGCGCCGCACGGCCTCGGCGATCTCCTCCTCGTCGTCCGCGATCACCTCGACGCGCTTGAGCTGGATGCCCAGCGAGAAGCACCATTTGGCGAAGTAGGCCGAGTTGGTGTCGATTGTCTAGATGTGTCGTTAGTATTAGCCTATTAGGCTGATCTTGACGTCAGAACGCAAGCAATTGAGCGTAGGGCCTGCACACCTTCCCTCCAAGCACCTCATCTCCAATGATCAGACACGCCGCCGTGTGTATCGTCTTTGCGCTGTTCGCCAGCGCCGTCGCGGATGATGTCATGTCGGAGAGTCGCGAAGCCGAACGCGGTGCCGTGGCAGCAGCAGAGACAACAGAGGGAAGGGCGAAACTGGGCAATGGACGAGAGAGATGGCGGGCCAATTGACTTAGGCGAGTGAGCATGGAGGAGTAAGCTGTTTGGAATGGACGTGGTACAATCAGTACTCCGTACTAGAGTACTGGAAGGGGGGAGAGAGACAGAGGGAGGAGAGTTGAGTGGGGGAGGACGAAATGCGGGTGCGGATTGATTAGCTGATCAGATCTTTGATTTGATCTGCGGGGCTGACAAACGTGATGACGCAGCGTCAGGCTAGCATAGTTTTTTATCAGTGATCAGTCAGTCAGTCAGTCAGTCAGTCAGTCACGTTTCAAGAATTCAGCGCATATCAGAAATTTGGAAATCTCCCACATTTGACAGAACAGGATGGTGAGTGTTGCGTCCTGTCGAGTCACGAGTGAATGAATGCAAACTAACAGCATCCATTATCAGTCCGACACACGATTATATTCCTTCTCGCAAGAGACCAAGGACAAACTACGCAAGTTTCGTCTGGGAACGTCAAGAGCAAAGGACCCGCAAGCCATCATCTGTACATATACCTTCCCTTCGTAAATAAACCCCGAGACAGGAGATTCAACCTGCATGCGGCAAGGCAGGGGATAAGTGAACAGACATGATAACGCTATGATGACCATCACATCCTCTAGATCTGATCGACACCAAGACCAAAGAGATCCGCCCCGAGAATGACGAGGTCTACTCCAAACTGGAGGATCTGGCCGACGAGCTGCCGGACTCGTCGCCGCGGTTCGTCCTGCTGAGTTATCCGCTGACTTTGGTAAGCTAGTCGACAGTCAACCCTGCAGCTGTAATCTCTTTCTTGCTATTCAGCCAGTCAGTACTGATAGATCCGCACAGTCCTCCGGCCGTCTCACTGTCCCTTACGTCCTCCTCTACTACCTCCCCGAAAACTGCAACCCTTCTTCCCGGATGATGTACGCCGGCGCGGTCGAGCTGATGCGCAACACGGCCGAGGTGAACCGCGTGATTGAGATCGAGAGCGAGTCGGACGTGCTGAACATTGAGGCGAAGCTGACGGGGTCGGAGTAGAGTACCTAGACCGAGAATGATATAGAAATACATAGATTGGGGTAGGATAGGATAGGGATATTACTACAAAGGTCTGTTTTTGGATGCGCTGTATTGGCTGATATGATATGGCATGACATGGATGAATGAAAGACTTGTCTGTACACTGTACCGTACAGTACGTACAAGATGGGTCTATTTTTGTCTGATGATTCCCTCGTCTATCTATCATGAATGATTGATTTATTGATTACTATTCCTATTCAGCAGGGTTTACGTGAGGGATATATCCGAGAAGAGATAAAAAGAGCAAAAGGAATGGAATCTTCTATAAACGAACAAACATCATACAAATCAGACTCTTCTTTCTTTCTTTCAGTGATATGTATGTGCCTAACACTTGAGTATTTAACTCGTTCCCATCTGAAGATATAACTGACCAACTGACCAACTGACTATCTGCTGTATTCTGTCCAATGATCATTGAATTTGCAACGCTTTTTTTTTCTCGTCTTAATCTCAAACATAGCATTGGATTTGCCGGTTTTATCTTTTCCATCCTTTCTTTTCTCGATGAGAAGATATATTTCTATACGAGAATGAAATTTTTGGGGGGGGGGGATCATAACCCTCTACACATCTGAAAGTATCGCAGTCACTAGGTCTGACTGATCGAGGGAGGAACGACTGACTAGGTATATGTTATATGTCACACTCATTCTTAGGCTCAGTCAGGTTTATATCTGTCTATTCTTCTCTATGACAGACAGATAGACAGACAGATTGACAGGGTTGTTGCATCTGCTTTTCTTCTTCCTGTCTATGGAATTCTCAGAAGGATTGTGAGACTCGGAAATTTGATGACGATGACCTGACCTAGGCGACAAATCTACATGTCGCTAGCTACTGTGCAGGATATTTGAGCCCTAACTCTCCAACTTACTATACAAGAAAGGTGCACAGTACATACAGCGAATGCAGAGACTTGGCAGACAGACAGACAGAAAATAAAATCCCCTCATCACCAGAACGGCCCAAAAAAAAGGAGTAATGTATTTAAATATATGCCGTTGAGAGTGTTTCCCGTCTTCTTTCTTTTTTTCCTTTGATAGCTATGCTGTATATCCCGTATCTTCATTCAATCAATAAATTCCTTCCATTCCTAATAGCTTCGAGGTGATTCCTCATTTCTGAGTTGAGTTCAGGACTTCAGATTCCACATGTCTGACCTGGCCTAGGATAGAAAGGAGGCTGCGAAAAAAAAAACATTTACGGGAAATGATTGATCCTTTTATAGGCATTGAAGAAAAAATATATACCTTTCAAAAGGGATGAGAAATGACGGTAGGTAGTTAGGGTTCAGTTTCAGCCCGTTCCTGTTGTGTCAATTGAATTGAGTTGAATTCCATGCTCAACTCATACTGAGTCAGTTGCAGTTCTTTCCTGTCAATTTGACTCCTCTTTTTTTTTTTCTTTTCCTTTTCAATCAAGACTTCATTTCATTCTACTCGATTTCTCGGGACAAGTAAGATGTATTAACTGTTCGTTATATGTTTTTTTTTCCCCTGCTTCATTCCGAATTGTGTTGAATGAATAAAAATTGTGATTTTGTTGATTGGAAATATCTGACCTATGTATGTATGTATGTATGTATGTACGCACTGTACTAATACTTAATTCCGTTGCTGTTCCTTCATTCATTTCCCTTTGCTCGCTCATTCATTTCAAGTCAGAGAAAGAAACATCGATCGATCAATTTCTGAAATCCTGCATATGAGCCGATGGATAGAGAGATAGATAGATGGGTAGATAAATGCCGATTATGTTGCAATGCATACTCCGTACATCCTGTACTGTACATAAAAGTGAGTTAATTGATGGGAGAAAAAAAGGGGGGAAGAAAGAAAGAAGGAAGGAAAGACCCCTGTCTACCTACCTACCTAGCTAGCTACGAAAAAAAAAATAGATGACCAGAAGTGAGTGAGCAGATCCTAAGTCTTATGTTCCCTCCTCGACGGGATTAAGATTACTACTACACAACATACCAGGTCAGGCCAGAGTGTACCGTACATGCAAAATCAGAAGACAGGTGTCTGTATCCTTGTTCCTTCTTACTCAGTACTCTGGACGAGTACTACGGAGTATCATATCTGTCTCGTGCAGGTATATACTATGCTAGCATAATGCATTAATCTATAGTATAGGTCAGGATCTGCTCTGTCTTAAGAGCTCGTTGCAGATAGAGAGTAAGAAAAAAAAAGCACACGTAATCAATGATTTCATGCGTATGATGAGGTACACAACTGGTCAAGCATCATTGATGTCCTTATTCATTATTCGTTTTTGTTGCTGTTACTCTGCAAGGAGGAGCAGTTGCAAGGATAGCAAAATATATATTTCTATCGCAACTCACTTACATAGTTGCACAGAGCTAGTCATAAAAGCAATTGAGGAGAAATAAACCACAGCTAATAATTAACCATTGAATTAACAGTTAATTTGTGAGTAAACCAGTCCGAGAATGAATAGTGATAAAGTAGCGAACTGACCATGCATGCTCTGTACCGTGAACGGAGTACAAAGTACAGAGACGAATTATCGGTGAGCCAAAAAAAAAACAATAATATCAGCTACCTATCAACTACGGAGTAGACAGCTAGACAACTAGCTGAAGCTATCGTACACTACGTACGGAGTATCTAGTACCTAGTATCTAGGTACTCCGTACCGGCATACATAGTCGCTACGTCGGTCGATTCCAACCGCCACGTGTCTGCCTGTTTACCTGTTTGTCCATCTCTCTGGCCCACTCGACTATCGTATCGTATGATATATGATGATGACGGTGATTTGGCGTGTAGGTAGGAACCTATGTATGCGCTGTACTAATAACACTGGATAGGAGTTGAGTACATGTACAGATACTCCGTACTTACTAGTTTCCTAACTAGGAACAGTGAATTTACACCATAAGGGTCAATTGTCAAATAAAGCAAACCAATGAGTCAGTCACGTGATTAGATATGCAATTGCCAACGCGCTAAAATTTTAGCGCTGTGGGGGCCGCTAAAACGAAAAATTTTGTTCGTCGAGTGTAGCCGTACTCCCGGGCGTATTTCTTCATAAAAGCCCCCGTATGAGAGAAACGGGCGTAGAGAAAATCCAAAAAAAAAAACGTACCCCGGGCAGGCTCGAACTGCCAACCTCCTGATTGCACTGTTGAATAACAGTTAACAGTCAGACGCGCTAGCCGATTGCGCCACGGAGACTCCGTCCAAGTGCTGCGAACTTTGCTACTTAAATCCCCAAAACTATATCTGGTCTTGTGTGAGAATACGTCACAGAGACTCTGACCTTCTTGTGCCAGGAGGTTCTGAAAAATATATATTAATATTATAATGGTTACGAATAAGGGATTTTTAGATGGTCTAAGAACTTGGTATATTGAAGATAACGTGAGTGTTCGTTTATACCTACACTGAGTGCGAGCTTAACAGCTGGTGCTGTGAGGATTCTCAGGTCAGGACCTGGCGAGCATCTATCTCTACTCCATACAGAGTAATGGTAACAGGCTAACAGCCACACCAGACTAGAATGAAAAAGGACAATGGCACGAGAATGGAATTGAAATTGGACCTGGCATCTGGCATCTGCAGAACTTTAAAGTTGTATACTACCTACCTAGCCAGGCATTGAGCTTTGCCTTGCCATGGCATTATTGGACTTGTTTTGGTTGCTTTTTTGGGACGATTTTCCAGAACAGGCAGTCTGCAGAACTGAATTCCATTGAGGATTCATCCCATCAGCCATCAATCAACCGCTAACCAATCACATAACGAAAGGAATGTAGAGTATGTACTGTACTGCGCCTAAGGTAGCTACCTAAGGTACATGTGCAGTTACTGCAGTACTGTTGTACTCCTCCGTACCGACCCGACGTCGTACCCGCTCAGCTCGGTCTCTGCTCCACTTGTTTAGGTACAACCGTACTGTAGGTACCGCCCTTTTCGCCCGTTGCTTGGTTATCCACAATTAGGTACCTACCTCGAGAAAATTCACCGTAGTGCAATGATCAATTGGATTGAATATTAATAACGCATACATGCGTCCCTCGTACAGAGAAAGAAAAATTCTTCTTCGGTTGGAACTTGGGGCCAATTGTTATTTTTATTATTAATTACCCGCGAAAGCGGATTACCTACCTAACTACCTAACTAGCCTAGGCAGGTAACTCGAGCCATCCATGATTTGGAATTCGTTAAAAAAAAACCCCGCAAACAAAAACACGTGAACTTCGTGAACTCTCTGCACCTTGACTTGCTGACATCATTGGAGGTGCCATTCAGCCCGGTCCGGTCGATCATACAGTACAGTCAGGACTCAGCTCAGCTCGCTCCCTCGTGGTGAGTGGATCAAGCACGCAACCTCAAACGAAAATCAAACAAGACGGTGAGAACAGCGACGGAGCCGGAGTTAATTAATTACGACGATGATGATCTACCTGGTCCCCACTCCCCTACCGTACCGTACTTTCCTGTCTAGGTGCTATGTGCCTATCGACTGGTATCTTTATCTATCTATCTGAAACGGGGCCAGAAAGGTTAATTTCAGTTTCACAATCTCTCTATATATATCTGCTTTGTACAGAGTGTAGAAATTCTCTTCCTTTTACTTCTTGTTTGACAAGACAAGATCAATTGTCTTGTGGTTAGTCAGTTAGTCAGTTGGGCGATCCAGACTAGACCTCGTATCTGTACCTAATGTACGGTGAAGCATCGTCGGGGAGAGCTATCATATCATAGCTTAGCTACCTAGTCGTCAGTGGCGGTCGCAAAACCGAATATTTGGAAAAAACTTGAAATTCAGCACTTTCCACGGACAGCGTTGCCTGCAGCTCACACCACACAAGGCTGAACTCTGAAGCCCGACATGACAGCAGGCTACTACAGTACAATCCCTGCACTGCACAATCTTGGTCAAAGTCTTGAAATTGGGTCTCGCGTTGCAACCAGGCTAAAACATGCCTCGATTGGGATTGAGAACCGCCAGATCGGATGAAAAAGAAAGAACTTTCGGATCGGTCGATCAGTGCGATATTTTCAATGAATACTTCGTCCTGACTGACGTCACGTAAACGACCTGTCGAGCAATTCATCCACGCTGGCTATATTCACCCATGCTGGTTTTATTCATCCATCCTGGCTACTCGTACAGCTGAGCTGTCTGATAAGTCGGAGAGGAAAGAAAAACCGAACTGGCGGGATGGAACGTGCACGCATGCTAAGGAAAAGTCAAAGTCTCTGCTGCAAGCTGCAACCTCCGGAGGACACTCCGTCTGCATCGTTGCAGCTGTCTTCAACGGTCGCGAGTCGAAGCGCAGCGCTGTGGCCACCCGTTCTAGGAACTTGCCGCGTTAGATGCGGGGAAGGCTGCGCCTTTTATACGGCATCAGATCGGATGAAATAAAAAGAAATGGAAGACGATCGGAAGGAGCAGTCAGGTTACGACCTGGGAAGTGACGAGAGAGCTCTTGCCTGCTCCGATCGGGGCTAGCGGGGCTCGCTTACGAACTAGCGGGAGTCCCGTGGATAGCGCCAGCAGCCGAGCTTGCTGGCCAATCGCCAGCCAATGAGGATCGCTGCGAACAGTGCATAACTTTCGCACAGAGGATTGCTTCGTATAAACTCTGGATAATTGTGAACTTCGACAAACAGATGCAACATACCGCCTGCTGGTTGGGCCGCCGTCCGTCCGGACCGACCAGGATTGTTTCCAGCCCCAGCGCAGCGCAGCGCATCGTCATGAGGGGTCGTGCAGGCTCCACCTCGACTTGTGTCACGGCCATGCATAAGTTTAGCATCCTCAGTGTTTTCCGTTCAGTTCTGTAGACCGCCCTGTCGGAACAGGGCACCCTCGCCCTCTCCGCGGGGACGGGTCTCTCCTCGTGCGCGAACTATGGTTGCTTCGCGGCCAGCCTAAAATAAGCTGTTCCTGGAACCGGCACACCGACCGTAGCCGCGGCCAATCAGCGCGCCGGGCCGCCCTGGCCGCGATGGCGCAGGCCTGCTGGCCAAGCGCTATCGTGCGCATGGGCCACGTTGCTGTTCCTTCGACCTGCCATCACGACGGCTGCAATCCAACGCAACCAGGTGTCTGTACGGCGCAGACGACACTTCAGCAGCCAACTCATCGCGCGCGCAGCCTCGTGCGTGCCTGCCGCGATCCAGAAGCGC
>NW_013563112.1:0-70764 GCF_000968595.1 Rasamsonia emersonii CBS 393.64
TGTTCCTGGGTGCGGGCAGCGCTGGCGTGGGTGTCGCCAAGCAGATTGTCGAGTTCTTCAAGCGCGAGGGGTTGACCGAGGATGAAGCGCGATCGTGCTTCTACCTGGTCGACACCAAGGGACTGGTGACGGCGGACCGGGGAGACAAGCTGGCCAGCCACAAGACGTACTTTGCGCGGACGGACAACAACGGCCAGCAATTCAAAACGCTGGAAGAGGTGGTTGACTACGTCAAGCCGACGATGCTGATCGGGCTGTCGACTCTGGGCGGCGTGTTCACGCCGGAGATCATCAAGAAGATGGCGGAGTGGAACCAGGCGCCGATCATCTTCCCGCTGTCGAACCCGTCAGCCAACTCGGAGTGCGATCTGGAGACGGCGGTGACGCACACGGACGGGCGGGTGCTGTTTGCGTCGGGCTCGCCCTTCTCGCCGGTGACGTTCACGAATTCGGCCGGAGAGACCAAGGTGTACCACGGCGGGCAGGGGAACAACATGTACGTGTTTCCGGGGATCGGGCTGGGGACGATCCTGGCCAAGGCGGTAGAGGTGACGGACAGCATGATCTACGCGTCGGCGGAGGCGCTGTCCAAGACGCTGACGCCGGATGAGGTCGAGCAGGGCCTGCTGTACCCGGACGTGTCGCGGATCCGCGAGGTGAGCGTGGTGGTGGCGCGGCACGTCATCCGGGCGGCGCAGGAGGCCAAGGTGGACCGCGAGACGAGCATCAGCGGGCTGAGCGATGCGGATCTGGACGCGTGGATCAAGGCGCGCATGTACAATCCCCACGGGGAGGTGGCCGCGCTGGAGCGCGAGGTGGGGGCGCTGCTGTCGTCGATCGGCCGGCCCAACAGGCTGGTGAATGGAGACGACAAGCACGCCAAGCTGTAGGCTGTAGCCTCAGCCCGTAGGTAGTTTCGTCGGGAGAACGCGGGGATGATCTTCGTCGTGCATATCCTTATTTTTCGTGGCTGTTCTCGTTTTCTTTCCTAATCTCTCCGGTCGGTTGTTAACAGGTTCTAGATTTGGCGGGCAGGATCGGACAAGTACCAATACCCTTAGCATATATACTTAGCATAGGTATAATTTAGCATCTATTACGGAGAATAAAGTTTTTGCATGTGATCTACTCCCGTCAGTACAGGTACTATTATTATTTAGAAATATCTAACCTAGGAAGCATATACAAGTAGACGGGAGTAGTAGGATGGCATCATCCCGAGCCCAACCCTAACTAACCCGGTAGCAAAAAAAAAAAACACAGCTCCCTACGATATATCTATTATTTAAAAAAAAAACAAAAACAAAAATAAAGGTCATATTTTACTTCAAATAATTTATTTCAATATATATCATGAATAAGGCGATCTTTTTAGAATTAGGGGCTTATTTTTTTTTTTCTTTTTTTTTTTTAAAAAAAAAAAGAAAGGATTTTTCATATTCAATACCGCCGGTCAGACTCGTGTTTACCATCCCAGTCACCGGGCTACCTCGCCTCGGCAAACTTCGTCCACAGCGGCTCATGCAGCAACCTGTCCAAGCAACTCGCCTCTACACCGACCAGAACCTCGATGCCACCGTCCGGCAGCACTGGGAGAACAACCTGTAAGCCGTTGATGACGCCAACATGGGGCGCTCGCACGGCGTCAATCTTGCCGCCCAGCAGGGATCCCCAATCCAAAGAATACAACTCAAAGTTGACCCACGAGGTCTGCACGCAGTTGAGACCGGGGACATCCAGAAAAGCCGTCGGAACAAGCCGATTCACGTCTTCGAGCTTCTCGATGAGGGCCGTCACATCGTCGGTGAACTGGCCGTCAGCGCGCTGGAGCGCCTTGCGGATCAGAATGGCCAGGTCGGCCAGGCTGGCCGAGCCGAGTATCTTGCGGATGGGAGCCGAGACGGCGACGTACTCGAGGAAGCAGCCCAGGGTGTTGGGGTGCACGGGCGGATCGGTACGCTTGCGTCCGTCAATGGCGATGTTGAAGACGGACACCGGATCGCCCTCGAGCGAGTCGAGTGGCGACTGCACCGCCATGACTGTGCGCCAGAGCAGCGCCGAGAGGGCGTCGTTGGTGGAGATCCAAGCCTGATCAGACGGCTCGGTCGCGTTGGCCGGCGAAGCCTCAGCCTTCAGCGAGGCCAGGGCAGCAGGGGAGAAGTAGAAGACCTGTCCGCGATGGTTCGGGGACAGCATCTTGGGCGGCGCCCCCGGCGGCGTGAAGGGCAGGAGCGTGTACTCAGGGTGGTCCTTCAGCGATCCAGGGTTGCGACCCGAGGGCTTCATCAGGCGTTCTCTGTCACTAAAAATAGCTTCGGCAAGCTCAACGGGCTCTGAGATTTCCAGACCCTGTGCACGACGGCACTCTTCTGCCCATACCTTGGTCCAGGTGTAGAACGTCGTGCCGTCACCAACCATGTGGAAGATGCACCACGTCAGAATCAGGCCGCCGTGGATGAAATTGGCCTGCACCAGAGAGACGGGCAGCCGCTCGCCGGGCGATGGCCAAACAGAGCGGCGACACAGCGTTTCGGCGTCGAACGCAGACACCGGGAAGGCCTTCGACTTGAGCTCCGCATAAGTCAGTGGAAAGGCGGCGTGCGCTCGCAAATCCTTGACGACGATGTCTTCGATCTCTCCGTCGTTCAGTCTCTGCAGCTTCAACACGCCGGCCTGCTTCGAGTCGGCATCCGGCACGGCCTCACATGCCAGCACTGAAATCCGCTGCTTGGCGGCATCGTACCCGGCCTTGAGGACACTGGCGACTTTGCTGATGTCATAGTCCTCTGAGAGCTGGAAGGGGAAGACGTAGCGGAGGTAGCCCTTGGGGCCGATGCGCTCCAGGGGCGTGAGCGTCGGGATCTTGCTGAAACCTTGCACAGAACCCATTGCGAGACGCGAACTGGGGATTGTTCTAGAGCGGTGAGAAGCAGCAAAAAAGCACAGTCACAAAGAAGGGAGCTGAGGATCTGGTCAGGCCTCGCTTAATATCAATCCCTAGTCTGACCGTCTGTTGCTCGCCTTTATCTCCAGTCGACAGGAGATACTTTCGCTTATCTCGGCAAGGAGGGATTTGGTGGATTAGTGAACTGGTGTGGGGGTAATGACATCCCCTGGACTGTTCCTTCTGTGACAACGCATCCTTGACTGGGTTCGGTGAATTGGGGTCAGCACGATGTCTTGACACATCGTGTGCCTCAAATCCCACAACGCCAAGGATCCGACAGTCTTCATCCCCTGAGTTGCTTGCTCCATGTTACGCTGCATGCGGTGGAAGAAATCAACGCCGTACCCTTCAAAGTGATCTTGTCAAGATATTGTCGATTTCTCTTGAATTCGGTTCGGGCGAAAAGACCGCCCGGAATGAAGACCAGCTCAGAATCCGTTAGCAGACCAGTCTCGATTTCTCCTGTCCAGCCTTTCAGGGGCCCGACTCTTCAGTGGCTGCTAATGCAGCAGAGACTTGGACTCACACATAGTATGACATGGATTAGAGTGACCGTTGGACGGGCCGCTAGGCTCTCGGCTTAACCACCCGTGCCAAAAAGACCACAAGAGGATAGCACCCACCCGCTTATATAGTAGGCCTCTCTAGGCTATGCCTGACACTGGACGCCCATCGGACTCCGCATGGCCAGGCTGCCGCCGGTCACTCTAGTCTGTTGCACGGCTGCGCGTCCAGCGGAGCTGTCCGGGTCATTCAAGAGGTTTAGGGTGTAAATCCTCTTTGCCTCCCACTGTAAACTTTTAAGATAGTGGCCCCTATTGCCCCCCTTGTTTATTTAAGCATATGACACCTTCCCTACCCAACATCGTGGTCAGAATGTTGGCCTTTACAATTGGTTTACATCCCGCTGCTAAACCTCTCTAATGAGTCGGACTGTCGACTATCTCTCTTTGCAGCATGGCACAGTCATGGTGCGACCGTTTGCAATTTGCATCCTCCCCATCTAGTTCTTAATCCCATTACTTCCTTCTTCTTATCTCTACCTAGGTAAGTACAGAGAGCATTTCGTCCTTCTTTCCGTATCTGTCCAGTCCTTCGACGCAACATACACGGATTGCAATGGCAATTGATCCACGCATCGTTGCCGTCTTTGGGCCGCCGCCCGCAGGCGTAGACCTGGCCGACAGTCGTGTGTCTGAAAACAACGCTGCCGTGGCTGTTCTGCTAGGTCTCGCGACAATAGCAGTGATCCTGCGGTTCATCGCGAGAATCATCCAGCGTAGTGGCCTGATGGCCGACGACTGGACTATCATTTTGGCTCTGGTATGTTCATATCCAACCCACTGGAGCCACGAAGCCACGAAGCCGAGAGCATCAGCTGCTGACAAGGCCCCCTTTCTCTGTAGCTCTTCGTAGGCGGGACGACTGGTCTGAGCATAGCAGGCGAGACTTTCTCCAATGGCTTCTCTGAAAGCATGAGCTAACAGTGTCAGGCGGTACCTTCGGTGCCGGAAAACACATTTGGGCTGTCACCTTGCCTGGCCTTACCCAAATTTTCAAAGTGAGTCTCCCGTTTTCACACACCTGCTCGTGTTGTCCTTCCTGCTAACGGTAATGCGCAGATCCTATACTCCTACACGTTCATCTATGCAGCCGCTTGCTCTGCCACCAAGGTCTCCATCCTTTTTTTCTACCAACGCCTCTTCATGACCTCAACCTCGGACCGGTCTTTAAGACTGTCGATCATCTTCTGCTTCTTCCTCGCGCTCTCATATCCGATCATCATCTGGGTGACCATGGGAAATTGTTGCCGGCCAGTGTCCTTCTACTGGACCCAATTTAGCGGGACCAAGGGGGAGTGTATCGACGTCAAGACGTTCTTTCTTGCACTCGGCATCATCAACATGCTCAACGACGTCATCGTTCTGGCGGTTGCGTTCCCACCGATCTTGAAGCTGCAGATGTCGAACAGGAAGAAGGCGGCCGTGTGCGGCATCATGCTGCTGGGAAGCTTGTTAGGAAGGACCCGACTCCTGAGGCCTGCCGGGCGTGCTGGCTGACTGGTATTACAGTGTCTGCGTCGCCAGTATCGTGCGCATCTATTACCTCTCCGAGTTCACCAAGGCCATCGACGTCACCTGGCTGATGGGCCCCGTGTTCATCTGGTCCACCATCGAGCCATCCATCGGGATCGTCTGCGCGTGTCTGCCACATCTAGCCCCCCTTGCCAAGTTAGCCCACAGAAAGGTGTCGTCCAGTTTCGGTAGCAAGAAGTCGGGGCCCTCGTATCCGAGCACACCATGGAGATCCCGCAGCGGTGCTGGACAGGGTTCACAGAAGGGGACTCCGTTGTTCACCTTCGGAGGAGATAGAATGAAGGTGGTGGAAGCAGATGACGAAATCGGTCTGACAAGCCATGTGACGGCGGGCTCTGGTCCGCGCAAGGCGCACTCGAATCGGGTCTGGGTCGGAGGATAATGTTCATGACCACTCGATCGTTGTGCAGTCGAGCTTTGTGCAGTCGACCTCGAAGAAATAAGCTTCCATACTCCTACGGAACATGCTCGCCTTTCCGAAGACGCAGCTGATGGCTCCGCATGAACCTGCCAGCGAGTAGAACGAGCTGTACGATTTACCAACAAGAAAACCTCATGTACATACAATCAGCACTCGCCCTGTAACATTGCCTCCAACATAGCCCTCCTCAAGCCCTATTTCTCTGGCCTGGTTCAATGAAATTATCCTGGCGTAGAGTACTAGATAGTCGAATGTGAGAGGCTCGCAATCAAGACCTGATGCACACACTTCATCATCCTCGTGGATGATGAACTTTCCTGACGGTTCCGTTGGGAAAAGTTGTACGGCGTTACGGGCGGCGTGACCGCGGGCGCCATACCGGAAGCGGGAAAACTAACCCGATCCCGTAATTCTCAGGTCCTCGTTTTACATACTCTTAACTTAAAACCATGACAAGCATTCTCTGGATTTTAAGGACTCAAACTTCACTTTCAGTCTCAGCACAAATGAATAACTTCATGGTAATATCTTAACAGACTACACCACTCCAATGGCAAAGGTTAGCAGGACAACGCTCTTCACCTAGTTGACCAGTCTACACAGCTCACACTTAGAACCATAGTCACGTCTCTGATATAATGAGACCAAAAAAAAGAAATCGCTGGTCCCGACGAGGGTCGAACTCGCGACCTTGGCGTTATTAGCACCACGCTCTAACCGACTGAGCTACGGGACCTGATTTGTTGAGAGGCCAACACCTTAGGGACTAATCAAAGGAGTTACAGCAGGGATATAGTAGTGGGAATGTTTTAGATGGGATAAAAAGTTGTGAGAGGGGTTCCTTTTAAATAAAAAAGAAAGATAAGAGGTGAACGAAAACGAGGGAATGGTTACTGTCAACAAAAAAAAACTGTTGCTTTGTACTGTCTGTACAGTACATTGGAACCGTGCTGTGAGGTAAGTAGTTGCTCGGCAATTTATATATTTTCTACATGTGTATGGTACTGAGCATAACTTACCCAGAAAACTTTCTCCTGTACAGTATCAATAATAACTACATATATACGAATACTATACTTTATGCCTATTTATATCATCTATGCAGTCGTTCGACTGCTCCGCTCGTCATGTTACAGATTCTGCAGCGTATCAAAATCCGGCATCCACAACGGCGACCCAGCCTCGTCCTGGTCGATCCACGGCGCCAACTCCATCGCCATCCGCATCGCGTCGTCGCCAATGTCGAATTGGAATTGGAATTGAGATTGAGATTGAGATTGCGATTGAAACGGGTCTCCTGCGCCGGTTTCAGCGGATGTCGATGGCGCTGCCATCCCTGGTCCTGCAGGTGCAGGTCTAGGGCCCTCCTGGTTGACACTCTGCGCAGCCATCATGCCCGCCATTCCCGACGTGGTCGCCGCCTCGTTCCCCTGCAGCTTCTCCATCGCCGCGTTGACCAGCAGCTCAAACGCGTCGCGGTACTTCTTCACCCAGGCTGCCCGCTCGCTCATGACGAACAGCACCGTCGAGCACGCGCGGATGTCGTTGCTCATCCGCACCGACCACACCTTCTCCGTGTTCGTCCACAGCGCGTACAGCAGCGTGATCCCCGCACGAAGACCGTCTGCACCGCCAGGAACGAATGCCCGTACTCCAGCGTCTGGTGCAGCTTCTTGTGCGTCTGGCAGATGTCGCCCGCTGCCCGGAGGCAGATGTGGTAGTACGGGTCCGTGACGGGCAGCAACGGCAGGAAGGGCTGGATGAGCAGTCGCACCGACCGGTTGAAGTGCAGCGTCGGATAGTCCAGCTCTGAGCCGTGGAATCGTGGCAGCACCGACGCTTTCCACTCCTCCAGCTCGCGGTACAGTTTGTCCATCTTCGGCCGCAGCGTGTGCAGCGGGCGGTCTGCACGGTAGATCGAGTGCTGGATCTTGGAGTCGATCTGCCGCAGTCGGAAGAGGGCCACAGCCAGGGAAAGCGTCGTGACTTTTGTTGGAGGCGGTGGTGAGCTCAGAATGGCTGGGTCTCGGATATCATCGTCAATATCTAGAGGTAGATCCAGGTCGATGTGACGATCGGCAATACTGAACGGCCGTCCCAACGACAGCGAGATGGCCCGTTCGAGATAGTAGACGGTCCAAAACAGCCGTCGGCGGAGCTGGGCCGTGAACGGATCCAGGTGAGCGGTGTTGGCCTTGCGGTGCAGACCCAGGTCGATGCACGTCCGCATTGCCAGGCCGATCATGTACCACAAGCCGTGGCTCGTCGCCGAGCGAAGATGATAGATGACCAGCAGCGTCATCGCCTCGACATTTTGGACTGATCTTGTTTCGCATGCAGCAGACACGTGCTGAAGAGCCGTCATATAAAACCTCTATCCTCATTAGTCCCGTACTGCAGCAGCATTAAGTCATAGTCATACCTCTGGCGCAATATAGGTATACTTCTCACTGAGCTGGATCATTGTCGCCGCAATCGCATACACCAGATACAGCTTGAAAATCCCAAACCTTTCCGCCTGGGACAGGTCCTCCGGTTTTGTCCGCGCCAGACGCCATCGATCTTCGTGCAGGCGCCACAGCTCCGCCCGGTCGAGAAACGGGTACCGGGTATGGAGACGGTTCAAGTAGGCGTTGAGAATCCGCGATCCCATCTCGTCGTTGGGGGGATCTGCGCGGTTGGCCAGCAGCTCGTCCAATTTGATGCTTTGGCTGCCGTTGGAGGAGTCGCCGCCGTTATTCGACGCTTTCTGGCGTGACGACGCAGCCGTACCGTCGGTCGATGTCGGGATGGCTTTGTTCAAGACGGTTGTCCGGACCATCTCGCCCAGGTTGACGGCGAGCGAGAGTCCCGAGCTGGAGCCGACATAGGCCGGCGTCTCCAAGGAGCCCAGGGTGAGGAAGCCGACGATCTCGCCGAGGGCATTGCTCCCGGTGCCGGCCAGCCCGGGCGATGCGTTTTGCGGCTGCGACACCGCGGCGATGGGATGGACGACGCTGCTGGCGTTGGCCGTCGTGACGGGGTCATCGGCGGCCCGGGATTCGAACTGGGCGAGCTTCCCTTCGAGGTAGGCGATGCGCTCTTCGAGAGCACGGGTGTAGCTGCAGGTGTCAGCACTTCCATATTACCATTTAAATAAATTTACAGGAAGGGCTTACCCCGAAGAATAGCCATCGCGACCCAGCGAGGCCTTGTCACATTCGGCGCGGGCCTTGCGACAGTTGGAGCAGACGGGGTATTCATCATCGCACTGGCCGTAATTAGCAGGGAACAATCGGTATTTACATGCTCACAGACAGCTTACTTTCTGCTTGCGGTTCTTGCAGCGCGTGCATGCGGTGCGGCCACGCTTGCGCGGGTTGGACTCGCTGCTCGATGGGGACGCCGTCGTGTAGGCGGACGAGGGCAGAGGGGCTTCCATCAGGCAGGCGGTCAGGCCGCATTTTTATGATCTAATTGAAGCGATTGATATCGACGAGAGCAATATGACCAGGGATCCTGTTCATGATGTCAGCGATCAGCGATCTGATGGCGGCCATGGCACTAGTCCGAAACAGGAATCCAGAGTAACCACTTCCTATTCAGGAATAGACATCACGTGACTAGAAATATGAAAGTACACGATGAAAAGACAATAATGCAGGATCTGAAATCGAAGACATATCGAGATCATCCATTGTACAGAGTAATTATCATAGTATCAGGACCAAGGATTACTAATTGATGCCTTGTCATTTTGCATACACTGCAAGTATGCAACACTCCGCAGGCGGCATCGGATAAATATCCGATCGGACCTCCGATGGCGCGTCGGAAGGTCCGATGAGTCAGCGAAGAATTCTCACCAACAAATTCCATTCATTCTTATGCTTCGTTTTAAACAGGGCTGCATGTGCATTCAGATGCCTGATACACGTGTCCGGCAGTGGCTCAGCCTGGTATGTCGGAGTATATACTGTGCAGTCCGTAGTAAGATGATATACCATATCAGTTAAAGTTGAGAATTATCTTTGCTAAGAGTACTAACAGGACGATGTTGATAATTGCGGTGATAATTCTATGGTTACGTATCAATTATATACTACTAGAACTAGCGTAACTCGTTAAGGCATTCAGAAATAATGATATATTTATTTTTATAAGTACCATACACATATTTTTTTTTAAATGAAGAAAGAAATCCATCTCATCGGACCTCCGACGATCTAATCTGACAGTAGCACCCGGATCCACTCCGTTCGGTTGAGTCGGCACCGCACGCCGCCGCATCAACCAACTGCCCAACTCGCCAATGGCGGGCAAATTTATCGCGATAGCACAGTTGACAGGCGCGTATGCCTTAGTCGGTGGAGAATGATCAAGATGGATTTTTGCCCCCGGCGCGGTGAGTTGAAGATATATAGCCCGTATCGACGCGGTCTAATCAAGCCACAGTTTACTGCTTAGTACGGCGTACTATACTACTACTATCTACTCCTGAGATTGCAATTACTTGACTTGATTTGGTCCATGTGCTTCATGCCACTGCAATCTCTACACACAGGGTGATTGATCATGGGCCGCCATCGCAATGCCGAAAAAAACCTGCAGGACCAGACCAACATCCTCCCCATCGGGCAGCTGCTGGTCGTCTTCGCCGGCCTGGCCTCGTCGCTGCTGATCTGCTTCGTCGACCAGAATGGCATCGGCGTCGCCCTGCCCACCATCGGCCGCGACCTGCACGCCCAGGACACCATCTCCTGGGCCGGCACCTCCTCGCTGATCGCCAACACCATGTTCACCGTCCTGTACGGCCGCCTGTCCGACATCTTCGGCCGCAAGAGCGTCTACCTCTGCGCGCTGGGCCTGCTCTGCATCGCTGACCTGCTCTGCGGCCTGTCCCAGAATGCGCCCATGCTGTACGTCTTCCGCGGCCTGGCGGGCATCGCCGGCGGCGGCATCACGTCGCTGACCATGATCATTGTCTCGGACGTTGTCACGCTCGAGGACCGAGGCAAGTACCAGGGCATCCTGGGCGCCTGCGTCGGCACGGGCAACGTCATCGGCCCCTTCATCGCCGCCGCCTTTGTGCAGCACTCGACCTGGCGCGGCATCTTCTGGCTGATCAGTCCACTCGCGGCCATCAGCGCCGTCATCGCCTGGTTCCTGCTGCCCAGCAGGATGCGCCGTGATGCCATTAAGAAGAACCTCAACAAGATCGACTACTTTGGTGTCCTCACCGCGTCGGTGGCCATCATCTTTCTGCTGATCCCCATCTCGGGCGGCGGGCTGTACTTCAACTGGGACTCGCCCATGGTGATCAGCATGCTGGTGATCGGGGGGTGCTCGCTGTTTCTGTTCTTGTTCGTGGAGTGGAAGGTGGCCGCTCTGCCGATGCTGCCAAGTGGGTGCCAGGAACATTTATCAGAGTTAAAACATCCAATCTAATAACGACTGCAGTGTCCTTCTTCCGAGACCCCGTTATCTCGACCCTGTTCATGCAGAGTTTTTTCCTCGGTGCCGGTTACCAGTCGTACATCTACTACCTGCCGCTGTACTTCCAGAACGCGCGCGGCTTTACGGCCATCGAGTCGGCGACGATGACTCTGCCGATGGTGCTGTTCCAGTCCATCGCTTCGATTCTGTCGGGGCAGTACATTGCGCGAGTCAAGCGGTACGGCGAGGTGATCTGGGCTGGATTTTTCCTGTGGACGCTGTAAGTCTCCAGATAAATCGAGTATGTGTAAATAGATTTGTTAACAAGTCCAGGGGCGCCGGCCTTGCCCTGATGTTCAACGGCACGACCAGCAAAGGTGTTATTGTCGGCGTCATGATCATCGTCGGCGTCGGTATCGGCTTCACCTTCCAGCCGACGCTGGTCGCGCTGCAGGCGCACTGCACGCTGGCCAAGCGGGCCGTCGTCATCTCCGACCGAAACTTCTTCCGCTGCGGCGGCGGTGCCTGTGGGCTGGCCGTGTCGGCGGCGATCCTGCAGGCCGTGCTGAAGGCCAACCTGCCAGCGAACTACGAGTATCTGGCGCACTCGACGTACGCCATCCCGGCGCGGTCCAGCGTTTCGGCGGCCGACTGGGACGGCATCATGAACGCGTACCTGAGGGCGTCGCACGCGGTTTTCATCCTGCAGGTGCCACTAATCGGGCTGTGTTTGCTGGGGTGTCTGTTTGTGCGAGATCGTGGACTGGAGCGGCCCAAGGAGAAGGATGAAGAAGGGCAGCCAGACCAGCAGCAGCAACAGCAGCAGCGGAAGCCAGACAATCAAACCGAGTCCCAAGAGGCAGAAGCTGATTCTGCCACTGACAAAGAGCCGAACCTGGAGAAGATCGACGCCGGTCAAGCGTCTCCAGGAACTGAGACTGACACAGCAATGGAAGCAGAAGCTAACGAAGAGACGACTGAAAAATGAGCTGAGAAATTCTTCATATCATATCTTCACGAAGAGATGCGAATCAGAGAACAAAAAAAAAGAGGATACGCATAATAATAGACCTGATTATGATAGGCATGGGCATGGCATGGCATGGCATAGACATGAAAGGGCATACCGAATACGTTTTCTACGATATTGTGTACTGTACTTACATAGCGAACGATAATAGAGCAATTAATATTTAATTTAAAAAAATCTAGACGTGCTAGTTTGCACATTTCCTCTCAGCATACTATTCCAGCATGCTAGTAAATTAAAGCCATGGACAATAATAATGACAGTGGCTTTTGCGCGGTTATGCCCGCTAATCTGGATCGGGCACGAGGGTGATGATTTTCGTACTTAATATCTAAAAATATTAATTACTTTTTTAGTGGTTAGTGATGTTAATTAATCAATTAATACTGAATATTTTTTTATTATTATTAGATGATAATGTTCCTATGCTTCGATGAAGATGCAGCGTCATTCCGCTAGCGCAGCTGTGTTCCTCACCTACCTTATGACTACTAGTATTGACTACTGCACTGTGCATTAAAAGATGCCAATGACATTTGAATTTCCTGATGGATGCAGGGGCTGTGCAACGTGCTTGATCGCCAGCAAGGCTGGTAGGGGCCTTGGCTGCAGCCGCGCTGTCGATCATTATTGAAACTGTTTCAGCCTTGCGGTCGGCTGGACATTTAAGAACTGAAAAGAAGAACAAGAGCTTTACCTAGCCATTGAGGGAGAATACGCATGTCAAATCAATGGACATAGGTACAGTACAACTCTCGATCTCTGCAGCAGTACCGCTAATACAAGCAGCGGCAGACGCTCGACGCGACAATATCCATCGGTGGCTCTCCGCCCCCGATCCATCCCGCAACCACGATGCCGCTCGCAAGGGACGACAATCAGAGACGGGCGTCTGGTTTCTTGAGAGTCAGGAATTCTCCGACTGGAAGGCATGTCCTGACACGCTGCTCTGGCTGTACGGGATTCCTGGGTGCGGAAAGACGGTTCTGAGCTCGACAATTATTGACGACATTCTGCACGCCTGCCAGCTCCGACCGTCCAGTGCAGCGGCGTATTTCTATTTTGATTTCAACGACGTCGGGATGCAATCGGCTGAAAACATGCTCCGGTCGCTGCTCACACAGCTTGCTGCCCAAAACAGCACCCCTCGGGCGTTGGAGACGCTTTTCTCGTCGAAGATGGATGATGGCAAGAACCAGCAGCCCTCGACAAAGGAGCTTCTCGCCGTTCTGCGGCAGACGATCCTCGAATTTGAGGAGACGTTCATTATTGTGGATGCTCTGGATGAGTGTGCAAAACGAAAGGAGCTTTTGGGCATGATTAAGGAGATCGCCGGCTGGAAGACCGGCAATCTGCATACGCTCGTCACGAGTCGAAGAGAGCCAGATATCGAGGAGTGTTTTGAGAGTCTGCCTCAGATTAAAAGAGTCTCGATTCAGAATGCGCGGCTGAATGAGGATATCCATCTCTACGTGAACGAAAGACTGCGGACGGATCCGAAGTTGCAAAGATGGAGAAACCAGCCGGAGGTGCAGAAGGAGATTGCGGACAAGTTGATGGAGAAGGCTGATGGGGTGTAAGTCGATGCGAAGCTTTAAATAAAAATTGAACCATGCACTGTTTATACAAGGCTTCACGACAGGTTCTGATGGGCTGCTTGCCAGTTCGACGCGTTGGAGAACTGCCTCGATCTGTCAATGCTCCGACAAGCTCTGGCTTCGTTGCCCAAGACGCTAGACGACACATACGATCGAATGCTCTGCAGGATCGACGACGAACACGCCGGCATCGCTGTGAAGATCCTGCAGTGGCTGGTATGCTCCACTCGGCCGCTGTAGCTTGACGAACTGGCCGAAGTGGTGACAATCGACATCAACTCGGAAAAGCGATTCGACCCCGACAGACGCTTTCCGGAGCCGCGGGATATTCTCTCGATCCTCCCGAGTTTACTCGTGACGACGGCGTCTGACGCAGACTCTTCCGAGCGGCCGCAGGTAAGACTGGCGCATTTCTCCGTCAAGGCTGTCGGAGAGGATCCAAACGGGGCCAGCAAGTCGATATGCGATCCGCAAGGCGCAAGCCAATGCGTCCATCGCAGAGGACTGTCTTGCGTATCTCTTGCAGTTCGATCGCCCCTACTATGCCATCTCCCCCGTTGTTGCAACTTCTCCACTGCTCCGATACGCGGCCAACTACTGGCCAAAGCATGCTCAGCTGGCAGCAGCAGCAGCAGGGAAAGTGAACCAGCTGATCATGGAGCTTTTCCAGCCAGGAGAAGCCTATCTCAACTGGGTGGCGTTTTTCGATGGCTACACGCCCGTCGAGCAGCTTCAACAGAGTGCCCACCCCGCTCTACTACGCGGCATCATTCGGTCTGACCGAAGTGGCACAACTTCTGCTTGACAGCGGAGCTGATGTCAATGCCCAGAGCGGCCCTGCCGGTTGCTCTCTGGCTGCAGCTTCTCTCGCCGGGCACGTCGAGACGGTGCAGCTGCTGCTCGACCGGGGAGCAGACATCGAGGCGCCCGCCGGCCTCCTGGGGGGAAACGCACTGCTATTGGCGACGACGAACGGACACCGCGAAGTCGTCCGGTTGCTGCTTGAGCGGGGAGCCAACGTCAATGCTGAAGGAGCATCAGATGACGATGATGGTGCAACCGCCCTGCAGGAAGCTGCGTATCGCGGCGACAGGGAGATTGTGCGCAGTTGCTGCTCGACAAGGGTGCTGATTGGGATGCCAGTGGGGGACGATATGGCACTGCATTGCGGGCGGCTGCAAAGGGAGGGCATATGAAGATTGCGGAGGTGTTGGCAAATTAAGGACAAATATCTATCTAGGAATCATCGTTAGCACAATTGCCCCATACGGAGTATTATAAGAGAAAATGATACAATAGTGGCTTGCCCCAACAACTAATGATGAGACTAGAAGATATCTACATTGATTTTCACAGTAGTACGTACTGTACATACAGACATGTATTTACTCTCCCCGCTGCCCACAGCAGCTAGCAGGGATCAGATCAGGCCACGTAGATGCTGCTAATGTAGCTGCATTGAACACTTTAGGTATTGTATGTACAGGGGTGAAACTGCACTGGAAGGGCTAACATATCCCCGCATTAAGCGATCGAACAGTGACAGGATGACAAGAGTCAGTCTGGCCAGTACGATAGAACAAAAATGCTGATAGCCCTGCAGGTGGCTTACTAAGGATATCTAGGTAGTGCTGACGGTATCAGAAACTGGACCAGAATCCAGAAGAGCAGTTGCTTTTTTTTATAATAAGACCTCGAGGTATCCCTCTCGCTCTAGGTTTCTTTCTTTCTGCTGCTGCAGTCTGCATACTCTACTCTCTACTCCGTCTCTCTCCTCGACGAACGAACGTCGAAGCCGTTGGAGCCATGGCTCAGAATCAGATTCCCTCCACTCAAAATCCAAAACCAGCTGAGAATATCCTGGAAGTACATGTGAGTGAATAAGCATCTGAGCTGAGCACTCCTGCACCATGTTCTACTGACGTGGTTTGTTTTTCGTTTTGGTCAGGATACCCCTGCAGAAACCGATTCTGTTTATTATGAATCGTGAGTCGATTCAACCATCAATCCAACCGTGACAACCTTTGATTATTTTCTATAGCATTGGCACAGCTAGCTACGTGTCCTCTCTCAGTCCAAGTGTCAGAAACTACAAGTAATAATAATGCAATGCAATGGTTATCTTCTAACGAGATGATCCATGGTTTAATAATAATAATAGATATGAGGTAAGTCTCTCTCTGACTGAGGTAATATCTACTTTATTCAAAGAGTAGTGTTAACACTTTCCAGAATGGACGCCGATACCACGCATACCACGAAGGAACATATATTCTGGTATATATATTTATATACATTCTGGTGATATATATATATACATACACTATTCTGTCTGCTCTAATCCTTCACAACTATGACTGAGCAAGTTCACTTTTATTGCTAGCCCAACGACGAAGAAGAACAAGACCGGATCGACCTCCTGCATCATATCTACCTCCTTGTCCTTGGTGGAAGACTTCATCTTGCACCGATTGGCAGGAATCTTCAGCGTGTATTGGACCTTGGTACTGGGACGGGGATCTGGGCTATACAGTTTGCTGAGTAGGTGCATTCTCGTTATACATGTATGTACATATATAGGTTTGTGGCTGATGTCGAGGTCTATATACAGTGAATATCCTTCTGCGCAAGTTATTGGCACGGATTTGAGTCCTATACAACCTCCTTGGTAATTGCTTTCAATCTACGTTCATGCTCTTTTTCTTCTATCGATGTTGGAAATTTGTCACTAAGCCAAAATAAATGCCACGGCCTTCGCCTCTTGGCTGGATGGTTTTATTGTAGTACATGTACATACATACCTTTGATGCTCTTACCTGTGAGAACACGCTAACAGCAGGTGTGAAAAATCAGGGTCCCTCCGAACTGCACATTCGAAATCGACGACTTTGAAAAAGACTGGCTCTTCAAGACCAAGTTCGACTTTATCCACGGCCGTGAGCTAGAAGGCTGCATCGCCGACACAGACCGGCTTTTCCGTCAGGCGTTCGACCATCTCAAGCCTGGCGGATACTTTGAATTGGACGCCTTTTATGCCTATTGGCTCTCAGATGATGATACCGCAAGCAAGGCTACAAATAGTCAAGCATGTAGTAAGATGCTCCGCGAAGCTGCTGAGAAGTTCGGCAAGAGCTTTGAGATGGTGCCCTTGTGGAGGGAAAAGATGGAAAAAGTGGGGTTTGTGGATGTGAGGGAGTCTGCTTTTAAGGTTGGTATATACATATATTTTTTTTTTCAAAATCAGTTTTAATTTTTTTTAAAAAAAAACGACTAATTATAATCATGATGCAAAGATCCCCGTCGGCCCCTGGCCCAAAGACCCCAAGATGAAGGAGATTGGCCGCTTCCAGCAAATTCAGCAGATCCAGGCCGTTGAATCCTACGCTCCGGTACTTCTCTCACGTGTCCTTGGATGGAGTTCTGCAGAGAGAGAGGCGTTGGTGGCAAAAGTCTGTACTGAGTTGAAGGATCGTTCGCTGCATCTGTATGCGCCTATGTACTTTGTTTATGGGCGGAAGCCTTGAGTAGACAAAGTCTGCTAGAAGCTCTGGTTTTTTTTTTCGCACTTCTCCTGCAGTGTAGGATTTCTTTCTTTCTTTCTTTTTCCTTTCTTTTATGTGCGATTTTGTTGTCGTTTTCGGGCTATGCTTTACGTATGAACAGGATCAGGACTGTTTATGCTTTTCTACAGAATACAGTATCCAGGGGCTTCATTTAGGAAAACTTTGGACACGTGGTACATATATCCTTCACTGTTTAAAGCCAGTTGCTACTGAAAACGGCATGATGCAATTTTATTTCTACTCCTATTGAATATGACATAGTGCGGGGTAAGTCCGGGGTACTCCACAAATGATCAACGCCGCGCATTGTGACTGGCTGCTGCCCCGGTGGCGTCCCGTCTCGGGGAATGCTCCACGCTCGTCCATCATCTGCAATCCCGCCCAATATCACGGCATTCGTCTGCGGCAGTTGACTGACGTTCGATCGATCGATCGTTCGATTCGGTTTCTGGTGCTGTCTCGACATGATGGATTGGCAGCTCTATCTGCAGGAACATGCGCAGGCTGCAATTGCAGCATTCGGCATTCCCATCTGGAGCATTCCTCAGCCAGCCATGACATCATGCCTGCCAATCCGTCAGGTCTAGAATGCGCACGGTCGTGATGCACTGGATGTCCGTGTCCTGCCTATACCTACCTCGGCCACATAGTCTGGTTCGCTGGATGAACCTCTCGGCCGACGCAAGGAGGGGTTGGGGTTGATCGTATATATACGAAGGACTCTGGAATTGCTGTTTCTTCCTGTTAAACCAAACCTGCGATTGCAATCTGTTCTGCCTTCCGCATAACCAGAAAAAAAAATTATGCCTGACACAATCCCCCCCTCGGAGAAGCAGATCGAAAAATCCGTCCATCTGGACGATAATAACCGCGTGTCGGACGACGAGGCCGTCTCCGACTTCAGCCATGTCGACGCCAAGAAGGTGCTGAGGAAGATGGACCTGCGTCTCATCCCCATGCTGGCCGTCTTGTATCTGCTCTCCTTCCTGGACCGGGGGAACATTGGCAACGCGAAGATCGAGGGCCTGGCCGAAGATCTCCACCTGACGGGGGCGCAATATAACTGGTGCTGTAGGAAGAATTCCGCTTTGCTTAAGCCGTGTCCGCCGTCCCCTGTCTAACGCTGAAACAAAAGTGACCGTCTTCTTCTTCACGTATGCCGCGTTTGAAGTCCCGTCAAATCTCCTGCTAAAGCGGTTCCGGCCGTCGGTCTGGCTGCCTTCGATCATGGTCGCCTGGGGGGTTGTCATGGTAAGCAGGCATTTTTTTTAAAAAAAATTTAATTTTATTTAATGTCCTGAGATGATCCAACTGACAGATAGACAGACCCTCATGGGCATCGTCACCAATTATCATGGTCTGCTGCTTGCGCGACTCTTCCTCGGTGTGACTGGTATCTATGCCATTGCCACTTATCTGCACTGCGCCGCCTGGCGAAAAGTTTGCTAACTGCTGGCCTCCTGCAGAGGCCGGTCTCTACCCCGGCGTCGCGTTCTACATTACCATGTGGTACTGTCGCTACGAGGCGCAGTTCCGACAAGCCCTGTTCTTCAGCGCCGCCAGCGTGGCGGGAGCATTTTCAGGTCTGCTGGCGTACGCCATTGCGGTGAGCTTTCCTCTTGTCCCTCGGTTGATATTAGCATTCCACTGACGCACGCAGAAAATGGACGGCGTGGGCGGATACGCCGGATGGCGATGGATCTTCATCCTCGAGGGCCTGGCGACCGTCGTCGTCGCGGTCATCGCCTTCTTCGTCATCTACGACTTCCCTGAAACGGCCACGTTCCTGACAGAGGACGAGCGGGCGTGGGTGATCCATCGGCTGAAGTATCAGGGATCGGACGACCACACGCACGTAGAAGAGGTCGAGCAATTCAAGTGGAAATACGTGTGGGATGCGTTTACGGACTGGCAGATCTATCTCGGGCTGCTCAGTGTGTCGTCCTTCTCTTCGTCAGGAGTGTCTGTTTTTCTGACGCGTATGCAGTGTACTGGGGCATCGTCTGTCCGCTGTACGGCAGTTCGCTTTTCCTGCCGACTATTATCAAGGACCTGGGCTATTCGTCCTCGACGGCGCAGCTGCTGACTGTACATACGTTCCATACAGTATTTATTTTACATCAACAGTAACTGACAGCCTCCAGGTCCCGATCTACATCACCGCGGCCGGAATCTCCGTACTGTCTGCCTGGCTCTCCGATCGAGCCGGCCAGCGGTCTCCATTCATCTTCTTTTTCATGTGCTGCATCGGCTGTGGATTCATTATCTGCCTCGCTGCGTCTGGACGAGGCGTTCCGGGCGTCGTCTACTTTGGCGTGTTCCTGGCTGTCGCGGGTCAGTATCTGTCGGCCATCAATCATTATAAACCCCCATCCTGACGATTCTACAGGCATTTACCCGGCCTTCCCCGGCAACGTCACCTGGATGAGCAACAACCTGGCCGGCGGGTACAAGCGCGCGGCGGGAATGGCCATCCACATTGGCGTAGGCAATCTTGCTGGAGGTGAGTATCCCCCTTAAGAAAAAAGGATACAAACTGGTACCCTATTCGAGTCAACTAACTGACTTGACTGCTCTCAGCAATGGCATCCAACTTCTACCGCCAACAGGACAGCCCGCGGTACGTTCTGGGCCACTCGCTGGAACTGGGCTTTGTCGCCGCGGGCCTCATCGCCGTCGCCGTGCTGCGTTTCTCGTACCAGCGGATCAACCGGCTGCGCGCGGAGAAGGGGACAGGCGGCTACACGGCTGAGGAGATGAGTCGGATGGGGGATCGGTCGCCTGCGTTTCGGTATGCGCTGTAGTAGATGTAGATGTAGGTATAGATATATACGTGTATATATCTATGGTCGGTAGAAAGAGGGGTAGACATTAGATACTAGGTACTAAATACAGTGCATGATGAATGTATGTACATGCCTAGGTAGGAGATAGGTTCTTTATCGTATAGCGATAATGTCTAGGAGCTTTCCTTTAGGGTCATGTATGTACTGTACTTGGAATCGTAGGACATGTTCATCATTGTGCGTGTGGAGTGGAAGAGGTGCACCAGTCGATAAAACTGGATGCCAACATGCTGTAACAGGATCCATAGCCTGTGAAACATGGCTGGGCGAACATTCTATGTTTCTATACTCAGCCTTGTTGCTCCGCGGTTAAGCTAACGCACCAACGTGGAAACCCCGCAGGCGGAGCCCATGCCAATGGTAACTAATTAACAATCACTCTGACTCGCAGCGCAACGCTCACGGCAGAAGATTCTCCAAATGGACCAGCCGCAGCGGCCATCCACATCGACCAGTACCGCCCAGGTCGCGCCCACCGTGGAGGTGGACGAGGATGCGTACAGCACTGTAAGTTGGTGTGCGCAGTCACTTAAGTCACCGCCAGTCTTGGCGCGAGCTGCTTGCTGATCTGATCGGGGCGGACAGAATAATGACAACGCGACGACCTACAGCGAGGAGCTGTATGTATCCACAGCAAGTACGGAGTACATGTGTCCATGATTATTGATTTGCCCGTTCTAGCACAACGTATACCGCATCCTTGACCACGAGTGCCCGCTCCTACGAGTGGAGACACGGCCGACGCTACCACAGCTATCAGGCCGGAAGCTACCAGTTCCCCAACGATGAGTGGGAGCAGGATCGTCTGGACATGGTGCATCATGTCGTCTACCGGCTGCTAGGCGACCGGCTGTTTCTGGCCCCGATCAACCCGGAGGGCATGCGGATTCTCGATATCGGAACTGGGACCGGTATCTGGCCGATTCAGATGGGTTTGTATTCAACCTGCGACAAATCGAGTTGATGGCTGATGTTTTCTTCTAGGTGATCTCTATCCCACAGCGCATGTAGGTCGATGACTCGCTGTACTGTACCGTAAATCTCATGGGCAGTTTCTGACCTTTCAGATCGTCGGCAATGATCTCAGCCCGATTCAACCGCAATGGTAAGCATCTCCCGTCGCGGAACGATCACATATTTTACTTAGTTAATATCTAGGATGCTTCCTCAAAACGTCGAGTTTATGATCGACGACGTGGAACAAGACTGGGTGTGTCCTCAGCCTTATGACTACATCCACTGTCGGTACATGTGTGCCGCGATCCGGGACTGGCCCCGGCTAGTTGAGCAATGTTACCAGTAGTAGCCTGACGCCATCTTTTTTTTTTTCTAAGATGTCCAGCTGACAAGTAACTAGAAACCTGAAACCAGGCGGCTGGATCGAGTTTCAAGATTTCGAAGCCCTGCCGTACAGCGAAGACGACTCCGTCACGCCAGACAACCACCTCATCAAAATGCTGCGCTATCTGGGCGAGGCATGCGACAAGGTCGGCCGGACGTTGAATCCGGGGCCATTCCTGAAAGGATGGGTCGAGCAGGCCGGTTTCACGAGGATTAACGAGCAGATCTTCAAACTGCCGATTGGGGCATGGCCAAAGGATCGTCGACTGGTAAGATTCTACACCTAGATAGAGATAGATACACTGCTAATTAAGGTCCTGCGGTATATGTAGAAAGAGCTTGGGTCATTCATGGCAGTGTCCTTTATCGAAGGTGTCGAAGCCTTCACTCTCACCCCCTTCATTGATGTTCTGGGCTGGTCCAAGGACGAGGTGATGGAGTTTAATGCCAAAGTGCGGCAGGATGTGACGAGGAGAGAGGCCCATCCGATATATAATTAGTGAGTAGAGTCGTCTCTGCTGGTCATAGAGATGGAAATGCTGACGCAATCAATAGCTATGTAGTGACAGCGCAGAAGCCAATATAATGGTATAAATTGAGGTAGAAATCAGGAAATTCATTTAATTTCTTTCTTTCTTTCTTCCATTCGAGTTGGAATTGGCACGAAAGGAAAAGATCGTTAGTCCAATACCCAACCTTTATCGGGGTTATATATCGATATAAGTGAACCTCAGGTTAGTAGAAGGAGACTGTAAGTCTGCAATTCTTTTCCCTTTACCAAAGACTTAATCACCATAACCAACGTCAGACTCTACGAGACTCTCTAGCACAAAATGTACAGTACAGCACATACAATCAGTACTCTTCTTGCTATCCCTCAAGGTCAAACGTCCTCCTCACCAACTCCTCACTCAACCGATACAGCCTCTCCGCCGCATGGACGTCCAGTGCAAACGACGCGGCCTGGGCAAACTGGCAGTCGCTGAGATAGACGTCTGACGGGTCGGGGGGTTCTGCAGGAGTCAGCATGTACAGTACAGTACAGTCTATATGTATGTGTGGTGTGGGTGGTGTACCGTTCAACGCAGGATCAAACGCCGCGACCAGCATCGTCGCTGCCCCCTCGTCGAGGGACTTCCAGTATGTCCCTGTTTTGGCGATGATCTCGGTGCCTTTGTCGTCGAGGTGCCGGCTGAGGTTTGTCCAGATAGCTGTATCAGGAGAGAATTAGCGGTGCTAATTAATTAGGAAAGAGAATGAAACGTACATCCCGGATGTGTTGCATACGACACGATCCCCTTCTCCCGCAACTTCTGGCTCAGATACACCGAAAACAAAATGTTCGCCGTCTTCGACTGCCCATACGCCAACCAGCCATTATACTCCCCGGCCTTGCCGTACACGGCCGTGATCCCTGGCGGAGGCTGCTCCTCAGGGGGCACCTCCTTGCCCTCGATATTGTAGTCATGGAACCGGATAGGCGACAAGCGGTGGCCGGCGCTGGTGACATTGACGACGCGCGTCGAGCCGCCCACGACGCCGGGCTTCGCAGCCGCATTCCTCAACTGCCGCAGCAGCAGCAGCGTGAAGAGGAAATGCCCGAGGTAGTTGGTGCCGAACTGCAGCTCGATGCCCTCTGCGGTCCGCTGCGGAGTCAGTACCATGACGCCAGCGTTGTTGATCAGCACGTCGACCGTGTCGACCGTTGCGGCGATCTGGGCGGCTGCCTGCTCGACGGAGCGCTGGGAGGAGAGGTCCAGCGCGACAATCTCGATGGTTCCCGCTTCTTTGGCCTTGGGCGTGGCGTTGTAGATCTCCTGCGCGACCTGCTCTAGTTTCTCCTTTGTGCGCGACGCGAGGATCAGCTTGGCTGGGTGCTGGCTCGCTATGGCCAGGGCCATGGCTTGCCCGAGGGAGTTGGGCGCGACGCCGGTGATGACGACTACCATGTATCAGCTTGCTGTCACAGTACAGTGTGTTAGGTATATACCATTCTTATTGCGAATCTGACTCGAAAATGCCTTTGCGACCTCTGTCGCGGTGGTCGTTTGGCCGAATTCGGGATGAGAGGTCATGTCGGATTATGTCTGGTAACTAACTGAATCTCAATGGATTAAACAGTGTATAATAAATAGAGTGTACTGTAGATCCACATCTAGTACAATAAGGATGTGCGTGAGATCGATCGGCCCCACCACTGCGAACCCTGATCATGCATTACCCTAAGGGGCAGGTAGAAATTCCGTCCACGGATATTATATCGCAAGTAGGTACCTAGTAGTCAATCTAGACTGAGCCCCACAGCTCATAAATAATCCTGGCAGATCGGATCGATCGTATGCGATCGTAACTCATCTCGGGACGATACTTATTCGATCGATCGAGCGAAGTGGATTGAATGAATTACACCAATTGGCCAGGCTGATCGGACTTAACCGGTAAAACCCAAATCTGCGGGGGACATCATTATCGTCATATCGTCATGATCGACCATGATCATGTGGGGTAGGATACTGTACACAGATCTAGCAAGATACATTACATGGACTTGTCAAAGGGCAAGATATGGGGTTTGGACGTTGGTAGCCCCGCAAGATAGCTTGCTGCTCCACTATTATCTGTCATTCTGTCATTCTGTCATCTGTCATTATGAGGGGTAAATCGAGCTGGTTTCCTACCTGAGTGACTAGCTAAGTGTATTCAGATGGAACTATTCTGTAGTTATTATTATTAATTAACGAGATTAATCATTAGCATTGTATCCGGTTCGTACCGGGTATATTGTGCAATACTGTGACAGGGCTAAGAATGTCCGGTATAATTAATTAATAATTCCTCCTGTTGTATGTATCCACGTTCGTGAATTACATTATACCATAGCTAGCTACATGTTATGTACTTATCTATCATTTATTTAAACTCTCTTGGATTGACAGAACTTGCCACTATTACCACTCTTACTACTACCACTACTGATAAAACAGGGCTTCTTCCTCGCCAACTGAATTTCAACCTATTTAGATAAATCATAGAGATTCCATCCAGATCGTTGCGTCTACCATGGCAGTACTCAATGGCTCTGCTGCGTCTCCATCAACTGCCGCGCCGAAGCCGACGGGCGTCAAGGTCGTTATTGTCGGTGCGGGTGAGTGGACTGGTCCTATCGTCTTGACAGAATGCAGAGAAAGAAGGTCCTCTCGAGAAGCACAGCCTGATATTGTCGCTGTATTTAGGATTCGGCGGGTTGACTGCGGCCATCGAGTGCCATCGACAGGGCCATGAGGTTGAAATCTATGAGTCGTTCCCGGGTATGCATACCCTTTCACTACGTATGTATATATTTAGGCAACCAGCTGACGGTGATAGAACTCAAACCCCTCGGCGACATCATCTCCTTCGGCCCCAACGCCGGCCGCATCTTCTACCGCTGGTCCAACGGCGCCGTGGCGGCGCGCATGCGGCCGCTGAGCATCGACCTGCGCAACTACGGCTTCAGGATCCACAAGTGGGACACGGGCGAGATCATCACCATCCAGAAGACGCCAGAGATGGACCCCGAGGCGCCCGTGTTCAACGGCCACCGCGGCGAGCTGCATTCCGTCGTCTTCCACTACGCTCGGGAAGAGCTGGGCATCCCGATCCATCTGGGCCAGCGGGTGACGCGGTACTGGGAGGATGAGAACAATGCGGGCATCATTTTGGATGATGGACAGAAGGTATGTCCCTTCCTACCTGGTGGTGTCAGGTAGATTTTCGATTCTGACTCGAAAGATCGTCGCCGACGTGGTCATCGGAGCGGATGGCGTGCGGTCCAAAGCAAGAGAACTCGTGCTGGGGTACTTTGACAAGCCCAAGTCGAGTGGTTATGCGGTGTATCGGGCGTGGTAGGAACAAGATATCTTTAATGTTCCTGATATGTGAATTGTCTTGCTGACGACGCAGGTTCCCCAACACCGACATGATCAAGGACCCGCGCACAAAGCAGTTCTGCGAAAACGGCGACACGTTCAACGGCTGGATCGGGCCGGACGTGCATTTCCTGTTCTCGACGATCAAGAACGGGCAGGACTGCTGCTGGGTGTTGACGCATAGGGTATCCTCCTACCTACCTGATAGGTGTACTCCGTATGTAGCTGTGCTAACGCATTGACAGGATGAAGCCGACATCGACGAATCATGGTCCTTCCCCGGCAAGCTGGAAGATGTGTACAAGGTGCTCGAGGGCTGGGACCCCATGTGCAAGGCGATTGTCGAAAAGACGCCCTCGCTGGTCGACTGGAAGCTCGTGTATCGCGACCCGCTGCCGCGCTGGATCAGCGACCACGGCCGCATCGCCCTGCTGGGCGACTCTGCGCATCCGTTTCTGCCGACGTCGGTGCAGGGCGCGGCGCAGGCGATGGAGGACGGCGCGACGATTGCTGTCTGTCTCAAACGAGCAGGCAGTAAGGACCGGATTCCGGCGGCGGTGCGGGCGTATCAGGATATTCGGTATGCAGCCCTCATTCATAACGATCGATAGACCATTGCTGATACCGACGGATGCAGGTACGACCGCGTCCGCAAGGTACAAAAAACAGGCGAGACGACGCGCGATATGTGGCACAAGGCGGACTGGGACAAGGTGAAGCAGAACCCAGAGTCGATCCACCTGCCGCGGGAGGACTGGATTTTCAAGTTTGATGCCGAGAAGCATGCCGAGGAGGTGTTTGATGAGGTGGTGAAGAAGTTTCTATAGCCAGACAGACCTGACAGACCTGAATTGTATGCGTCTCTTACACTATGTGCATGAATTTCGTTGTTGTCTGTTTCTAGAAATATGTTTAAATGAGCGTATGATAGTATCTGCCTCCATAGTAAGAGAGATTCGTTGCAGTTACTTTATTAAAGTGTTATAGTAGTAGGACAGCTGAGAGGAGGACATTACTGTAGTATACATGTACCCTAAAGGGAATTCAGATAGTCAATGAACAAAAACAATAATAAAAAAACAGAATAGAGAGATATATGATATCCATCAGTTCATCATCTCATTATTTCCATCACTTTTTTTTTAACTTCCTGTGTCATGCGTTCCTTCGAGTATATACCCTGACTAATGCCAAATCTCATTTCATCCACCCAATTCAATCTTTCCCACTCTCTTCCACGAAGACCAAGAGGAAGAAAAAAGTACCAAAGCTCGACTGTTAGTCAACCCTCTCAATGATCTCCTCCGTCACCCCATTCTCCTCCTTCTCTTTCTCCTTGCCTTTCTCTTCCTCGCTATTCTTCCTCTCGGCAGCTTCCAGCGCGGCACGACCAACGCACTTGTAGGACGAGAACTTGCGCGCGGGGACACGCATTTCGAACTGTACATAAATAAAGATTAGATATGGAAGTTAAGCTTAGAGGGACCTGGCTCTCACCATCTCGTCAATCTCCTCCAGAGTACGATTCTTGACCTCCGGAAGGTAAAAGTACACCCAGGCGGCGCCGATCAGGCAGGATGGGAACCAGATGTAGCCGTACTTAGGACTGAAATCATCGTAAATGATTAGTTTTGTTGATTCATGTTCTGTTTATTGTGGTTCGGTGCTCACCCCCAGTTCAGCGAGTCGGGATTGATAAAGTACGGCGCCGTAAAGGTCGTGAGCCACTGCACAGTGTTAGCCAGTTACTAATAGCATGATTAAAATGCAAAACGCACCGCTCCCAGAAAGCCAATCGCCGCGGCCAAACCGAATGTATACGATCGAAGGCGCTGCGATGGCAGCTCGCCGCCAGACACCCACGCATAAGTCGAGACCATCCCCTGTGTATAGATCAGTCGCGCTGTTTCAGATAAGCTAAAAACTCCGGCAAGCCTACGTTGTATCCAACAATGAATATCACCGCCAACGCCACTATCACCTTGCCCGTCGACTCCGCCTCCGGTTGCACGGTGTACACCACCGCCGTGATCAGCTGGCTGATGCCACACAGTGTCATGCCGACCGTCAGGAAGACTCGTCGACGCCCGAGCCGAGAGGCCACTGCGCTGTTGATCACGATCGCCACCACTCCCAGCGCCGTCAGGATGCAGCTGTTCTCGAACGCGTTGCCGACGTTGGCCATTTCAAAGAAATACGTTCCGTAGGCTGCTCAATTAGCATGATTCTATACATGTATATAATGATGAACTGGTGACATACCAATCATGTACATCGCACCGCTGGCAGCCTGCAGCGTCACGCCACACACAGCCAGAATCGTCCGTCGCCGGTCGACCGGGTTGGTGAACATGTCCCACACCGACACGCTCGCGGCCAGGTTCCGCTCCATGTCCAGCGCCGCCTGCATCTCATCCAGCTCCTGGCTGACGGTTTCTGGGTCTGGACGCAGCCACAGCAGCGCTTTGCGCGCCTGCTCCCGCTTGCCGTGCTGCAGCAGCCACCGCGGAGACTCGGGGATGAACAGCATGCCGATGCAGAGGATCGCGGGGATAATATAGATCAGCCCCAGCGGGATGATGTAGCTGTTCTTGCCGATGATCTTGGCCGTGAAGTTGTCGATGATGGTGCCGATGAGGGAGCCGAGCGAGGTCCAGAATTGGAACATGGAGATCATGACGCCGCGGTAGCGGGCAGGGGCGCATTCCTAGATTATGCACGTAGAACGTCAATCAATGATCTTGACGACAGTCCACATCTTTCAAATCTCTACTGACCTGAATATACAGCTGGGCAAACGTCATGAGAAGGCCGTTCCCCAGACCGATGATCAATCGACCCGCGTACAGCGCGCCGATCGACGTGGTGGTCATCATGATGATGTTGGCGACGTAGATCAGGAGGCACGCCGTCCACAAACTGCTTTTGCGGCCTAGAACCACGGCGATCGGACCTGAACTCGTTCAGAAGTTGTCAAAACGAGGACACAATCAAAAGATAGAGCCTACCAGCAGACGACGACGCAATGAATGCGCCGAGCGTCATCAGAGACGAAACGAGCTGCTGGCGTGTGTAGGAGATGTTCCATCCAATCGACGTCTCAAGATCTCTCTCTCCATACACCTGTCGCCCACATTAGAATATTATGCAGACGAAAAAAAAAGCAGCAAGCTGTATCCTGATGTTATGAATGATATTACCTGGAGAAATCCAATCATGGCCTGGAAACCACCGATCATCGTAAAATCGATTTCATATTGGAACGGAGACATGGAGATCAGGGTGCAAGCGGCCAGACATTTCCAGTTTGTGAGGACGCCATTCTTCTCGCGGGGTGCCATATTGCTCGTCGAGACAGTTGAGTGTGTATACTCTACTGGATGTTGCTATCTCAAGACAAGCAAGACAGGGAATTTGCAGAGTAGATAGATAGACAGACAGACAGATTTGCCAGCCGGCTCTTTCTTCGCCATGCATGCATGCATCCTAGACAATGGACATGGCGTGGACCCTGAATTGATTATTAACTGTGATCTCCCCATTGGCGTCGGTAAGTCGTCTGCGCCAGCACTAAGAATGGGCAGTACATAGTTAGATTGCAGACAGACAGTCAGCCTACTCCACGACAATGTCAATGCTCAGTCTGGGGAAGCTGTGTTGTGGGGCGATGTGGAGAGAGCTTGTTAGACCAGTTCTCCATATGCCGTGATTATTACCCCAGACGGAGAAGACTCCCCATGGGGTTTGGAAGCCGAACCAAACCCGGATTCGATCAGCCCAGCCTGCCCTAGTATGTATTACTTCAGCACGGATATCACAAATGATGTTTGGCATCCCTGTCATTTCCCCTTATTAGCTAGCTGGCAGATCAAAGCGACGCGACGCGAGCCAGAAATGGACCAGTGGATCGGTCACGCCATTCCCACTTGTCGGAGACCCTGCATCTCGTCCTATGCATGCTCATGCGTACATGTACCGAGACGTGTCACCCTGTCCAAGAATCTTGGTCGGAGTCTTAGCCATTATTCGTACACGCTGAGTAAGCCCCTGTGCAGGTAGAAGGTCAACAAATTGGCATCGAACCAGTCAATCAAATACTCCGTTTGGAAGTAACCAGACCGGATTGCAGCGAAGATCATCACTGTTGAGTCATAGGCACCGCTCAACGTCGACTCTTGCCTTCGTAGGTGCTGTATCAGAGCCAGTGCACTGCTGGCTCGATGCCAATGATCGTAATTGCAAAATAATCAATACTGAGTTTATTGTCGATTGGTGTATGACACCTGTCTGCCAGTCCAATTAGCTTTTGACAAGACCAAGTCAATTAATTCTATCCGGGATCAAACTCAGATTTTGTGGAGAGCTCAGACTAGACTGTACTGTCACTGTGATTGCCATAGTCAATGAGCTAGCATTCTGTGACGAGCAAATCAAGCTAAGAGCCCAGACAGCTGTCAAGACTCCAAGGAGCGGGGTCTACATCCTAAATTACCCGGAATCAAGCACGATGTGGATGTGGAGAAGTCTAGGCAAGGCGATCTTGGGACAGCTCCTCCAGCCGTCGATCGTTTTTCCACGGCGAAACCAAACCAGGAATACGAATGAAGAACAGTTAGGGACGAAAATGTCGCGGGATGGGGAAGGCGAGGTGGCTGTTCTCCAAGACCCCAACACATGACCGAGGTGACAGGCACATGACTTCCAAGGTTGGTATGTTGTCATTGCTAATAAAACTGTTAATATCAATAGGAAAGTTTCTGTCGTATCGCATTCATCCATTAAAGGCATTAATTAATAATAAATTTCAAATAAATAAACGATGGACCGTCCCATGTTCGTTCTCCATAAAAAAAAATCGCACTCATCATGACCCATCGTGACCACCGATATTGACTTAAGTTTAGGGACGAAAACCATGCAGGATTCTAATGGAGAGCCCCATCAGAACCGCTATCAGTGAAAGCGTCCGACCGAGAATAAGGTTTCTAAAGATGTTGCTTCCTTGTGAGAAAAAGAGACTGGCTAGGTCCAGTCCCCTGACTAAATCAAACCAGTGCCATTTACGGTATAGAACAGCGACAGAAATGCTGTCGATGATAATACCCTCATGTCATCAGTCATCAGAGCCTGCCACAATGTGCTTTCTTCTGCTGCCGGCGTAAAGACGCCGTGTTGAGTCCATCTTACTCCGGAGTAGATGAACGTCCTGCTTCGAACTGGAATATATGACGTGTCTAACAATTGACAACAAACGTCAGCGCAGACACTCCTGTCTATCCCATCAGACATCCTGCCTAGGATCATCCGTTTGCCGGAGTGATTGGCACCTCGAGTCCTCCTGGTGCCCACGGAGACGGCATATTACGACCATGACCCGCAGGGTTGCCTTGATACTCATCGCCATTAAACCCGTTCGCAGTGTTGTTGCCCGCTGCTTCATTCGTGACCGCGCCCACGGGCTGCGCGCGAGGATTACTCTGGTGTGGTACAGGCTGTGGTGGTAGATAACTGTTGCCCGTAACGTTCCCCTGATTCGGGAAGAAGCACTGGTTCATGGCACCACACGTAGTGCAAGTGAACTCGATCTTGAAGTTCGTAAGCACCAACTGAGCGGCCGCCGGATGGCCGCTCTGGGGAGGCGGCTGCTGTCTCTGGGACTTGGGGGTGGATTGCGGTGGAGGTACTTGTGGAGGGACCTGATTTTGGGTCGGTGGTTGGGCGAATTGCTGCGGCGGTGGTGGCAGCGTATTCATCTGTGATGGATGATGCGGAACGGACCTGGACTCCGAGGGAGGTGCCTGGCTCTGGTGGGATATGATGGATACCGGCTGGCTATGCGATTGCGGTGCAGCAGTAGAATCCGGTGAAGTGCCATTCTGATCCATGCCTCCGCCTTGGACCAGCGTATGCGGAAGCTCATTCTGAGGCCATCGATCCTCCGTAAGATTCGTGAACTCCGCTCCGTTCTCTGGTTGTCCTGGAGCCGGTGGCGCTGCCTGCGACTGCGGCACATCTCCTCCGCCATCCCGGGGTTGCTCCTGAGGCGCTTTTGGCTGCCGCGGTTGTAATTTGGTCAAAGCCCGTTGGGCCTGTCTCATGGAGATATCGTAGCCATGATACCGTTTGACAGCCTCCACGACGTCCTGGCCCTTGATCTTATTCTTCATATCGAACAGTTTTGGGATTTCGTTTAGCAGAAACCGAACATGAGACGCCTCTGACCGCGCAGGGGTCCCCGACGACGCCGCATTTCGACGACAACTGTGGGCATCTTGAAGGCTGGTAATGTAAGTCGCATTCTTGTTCGCGCGGCACACGACCCGGAAAAAGCAGTTGGGAGAGGAGCGACAGCCAAGGACGACACTCTTCTTGTTGCTTCGCACCACCCGGAGATCCCAATGCTGTCTGACGGAGATGCTCCGAATGAAGTTCTTGAAATCTTCGAGCGAGCTGAATCGTTGGCCCGCATGGAGCCCCGAGTACATTTCCGTCATGGCGCGACTGAGAAGGAATATCGCCGCAGCGCTGTGGAAGAGGCTTGAGAATAATCTCATCAGTATCGAGTAGCAATTGGCATGACGGGACAAGGCATACGCGATGAGCAGTCTTTAACGTGAGCTAAGTGCACTGCGATAATCGGTCGAGTGCGGTAGGGATCGTGCGTCAGATCAACATGGAGGATTGTCTGTCTGCCGCGCCCAGAGGGCGGGAAACACGACCACAGACCCAATGCCAGGATAGCGTGTGGACAAGTGAATTCGAGGGCGTTCAGGGCCGTTGGAGCTCGGGGAGCTCCATGGGAAGATAAGTGAAGCTGGCTGCCAGCGATGGCCCGGTGGGGCGGGAGCTTAACAAAGAACCCCGGACGGGCGATCGAAGCCAGCTCACCACTCACTATCAGTCCAACCTCCATCGCCAAAGAGCTGCAATTAAACACACTCACACCATGACTTCGTACGCGCTACTAGATCAGGCAGAAGAAGGTGCGATCTGTTTCCTCTTTTTTTTTCTTTGTTTCTAAGCTGACGACCGCAGATAACCTGCACAAATTTCGCCTTCTCAACGTCGAAGAAAAACCATTCAAGCGCATCACAAAACGCCTGCTCGCACGCGACTCGCTGATTCTCAACCCTTTGACCCTCCCTCCGACTCCGCCCCCGGAAGGAACTGACGGTGATGCGGCCGCAGCCGCCGAGGCAGAGAGACAGAAGAAGCTCGAAGAATGGCGCCAGTTCAAAGAGGACGTGACGCTGGACTTTGCCGCGTTCGAGAGCAGCATCGCCCGCATCCAGTTTCTGCTGACGAGCAACGAGAAGGAACGGGAGCGATACGCGGCCGAAAAACTGCGCATCCAGTCGACGGCCCAGGAGGTGCGGGACAACACGGCAGAACTACGCGTCCAGCTCGAGGCTGCGCAGAAGACGCTCGCGCTGCGGAAGACCTACGACGACCTCGCGGAGAAGATCACGAGTAACCGCCTCCTCCGGCCGCGGGAGGACCAGCAAGCCAACCTGGAGAAGCTGCGGGCGGAGATCCTGGACCTGGAGAAGGAGAGCAGGGAGTATGCCAAGACGTGGTCGGAGCGACGCGAACAGTTTGGCCGCATCGTCGAGGAAGGCATGCAGCTGCGACGGTTGATCCGCGACGAGAAGGAAGAGGTCGAGCGCAGAGAAGGCATGCAAGAAGGCGGAGAGGGAGAGGCCGGCGACGGCAGTAGCGCCAATACGCCGCGGCCAGAAGCTGAAACTCAGCCCAGTGTGGATGAGTCGACTACGACTTCTGCCTCTGCGGCCGGTGGACTCCAAGTGGAGAAGCCTCAAGCAGACGCGCGGGCAGCATCCCCGTTGCGCCAGTCGATGACCACGTCAGACGAGAAGACGGCGGAAGAAGACGTCAACATGGCGGACGAGGGTGAGGTGAGCGACAAGGGGGATGAACTCGAAGAGGGCGAAGAGATATCTGACGATAAGGGGGAGAAAATGGACACCAGTTAAAACCGTTTGTATGTCGATTCTTGATATCCTCTGTACAATACTACTGCAGCTATGATGGCATTGGCGTTGGTTGGTTAGGTCAGGATGATTTTCTCCGGATGGGAATAGATATGTAATTCATCAAATTGCATGATGTGGTCTTAATGATAGATATGACCATTGCTCTAGTTTTGTGTTTATTTGTTTCCTCCTTCCATGTCCGTCCATTTCGAGGCCGTCGCAGTGATCAGACAGCCTCAACCAACTTAATTAATTCCTCCATTCTATACGATATCGACACAAAGTTACAATGTTCTGTTTCGAATCAAGCGGACTCCCTAAGAGCCGTCTTCGCCTTGGAAATAGCATCCTTTGCAGCGTTGATCTGGTCGACATTGCTGTTGGAGCCTTTCTGGGCTTCCTCGGCCTGTAGGACACATGTCAGTTAAAAAAAAAAGAGACATAAACTAGCAGCAATTCCGAATAAGATATAGGCAATAGGCAATACTCACCAACAGAGACTCCAACTTGGTGATACCATCGGAGATTTTCTTCCTCAAAGTGGGGAAGACAGCCTTCGTTTCTTCAACAGCTTTGCGCTGAACAGATAAAGGAAAATGTCAGTTGTCTTCTTTGGCCATTACGAAAAAGAAAAAAAAGAAGTTAGGTAACTCGACAAACCTCCTGCTTTAGCAAAAACTCGCGATTCCCATCTTCATCCGGGAGGCCGGCATTTTGCTCCTCCTCCATCTTCTTCAGGCGGCTCGTCTGCTGCTCCAATTCGCGATGGTATGAGGCTTCCTCATTGACGAGGCGCACAAGAGACGATGTGGCGATGGCGAGAGGGTTGGATGGTGGCATTTTGTCAGGATGTATGTATGTGTATGTTTAGGAAGATATTAGACGAGTTGAGAGCGCTTCCTGGGGAAATAGATCAGTACATGCATTTGTCAATAAAATAGATTCAAAATAGGAAAAGCATGAGTGTTTTTTATTGGTTGCATTGAACGAAGCCCTGAAAAGGGAAAATTGTTTGTATGATTCCATCCTTGGTGGGAGGGAAATGATGTAATAATGGTCTCGAGATGACACTCGGGGACACAATAGGCGCAGAACATGCTCGAGCCCAAAATAAAAGTCAGGTGAATAGACTTGAGTGCATAGAAAGGCGTGAATATGAACAGAGAAACAGAAACACAGAATTTAAGACTCAAACAGGACATTTGATACCAATCCACCGCGGCGGCGGGGCATTCATGCATGGCAACCAAAACCCAAGAAGTAAAAGATCCATACTTGGTCATAAGGAAAAGAGCCTATTTCTTACCAGAGAAAAGATTTATCTGTCCCAACAGTCCAGGAAACAATCAGAAGGAAAACTTCAACACCTATCCACGATTATTGGGAGGTGATGCTCCTTCTATAGACGACGCTAACAATATCCGATAGTTTGGTTTGCACTGTTTGCGTTGCGGGGTTGCATCAACATGGCACGTGACGGGCATGGATTAGAAAACTACTTTCAGTAACTATGAATTGTTCCTCAGCTATTTGCATCAAGAAGTGGAATCGTATAGCAACGTGAAATTTGATTTCGAGTACATTGATATCCTGTCAATAAACTAACTCCCTACCTCCACAGTCACACTGATTCCTGGACCTGTGCGGGTTTCATACAATCCCAGTTGGTTCTCCACACGCAAGCACACCTCCATCAATTGAACTCGCACTCTCACCTCACCTTTGGATAGGGCTCTTGCATTCTCATATTTCTCCTCATCTGACCGCCATCCCAGCTTGTGGTCCACAATGTGTGCTTCCTTTTGAGAGGAGGATTTCTTTGTCCGTCCCCAGAAGGATTTTTTCGTGGTCGTGGGGTTGGATATCGATGATATCTGGGATTCTGGCGCTGGCTCTGGTACTGATGGATCTGGCTCCGCCTCCACTCGATGCCCGCTGAGGGCCAGTCTGGCTCGCAGAGAAGACCCAAGCTCGTCCAGGACTGCGGGCTGTCGCCAGAACTCCAGAGTATGCTCTTCTCCCTCGAGGCGAACGAGCTTCACGACCTCATTGGAAGGAAAACCAACAACCTCGGGCTCCTTGGGCGGAGAGTACGGGTCTGATTTTAACTCGTTGCGCAGGGAACTGACATTAGAGGGGATGAGAAGCAGGACGCTTTTGTACAACCCTGAAGCCGCTTGTTCCGCGAGTAGCGGGTCGACATATGTCGACAGGATGGAATGGATTCTTCGCACACGTGTCTCGTCTAGCTGCTGGTGTAGAGGCGCATTCCATCTGGAGCCCTGGATCAGGGTAGAAGGGCTAGACCGGATGCTCTCCTCGTAGGAGGGGACAGCGTCGTCTGCTGGAGCTTCGAAATTCGACTTGGACATGCTGCGTGGTCGAATTATTTTCAGTCAGGAATACGCGACAGGAAGCAGGAGAGGCAGAATGTTCCTTGCATAAGAGGAGTCAAAGGACACTGGTCATAATGCCGCAGATGAAATGCAGCATCTCGCATAGACCTATTTTTACCACCTGTCATGTGCCGACACGACCAGCCAACAACCCCGAAAGTTTGAGTCAGTAGTATAACTACATGCCTGTATCCAGGCATCTATCGACCAATGGTCACCGCAAGTGGCCGAAAGGAGCCCATTCTGGGGTGTGCCGTTCGAATGGCGCTTTCCGCAGTTACTGCCGGCGGGTGACATCAAAGAGTGCATTGTATGCAAGTAATAATAGCATCACGAGTAGAGTCTGCCTCTCGATCAGCCCGGTTGGTATTAACCCTGTACCAACGGGTCAACCTGCCGAGTAACCAGCGCCCGGCCAGGAGAGTTTGCTAGTTCACTCCTCCAACGCTCAGCCTCAGACGGGGCCAACACAGCCTCACTGCCAAGATACGTAACTTCCTCGTTCATCCATCACCTACCTCAGTAAGTAGTGCCTACGCATAGCCGCAACGGAAGAACTCCATGTAGTTAATAGCAGAGTTTCTTCCTGAGGAGGCCTTACTCTAGGCCCCCAAACCGTGACATCACAATGCCGAGAAGCCGTGCAGAATCATGCTCCACCATTTCGGCCAGCTCCAGTTCATTCCGCGTGGTGCCCGGCGAATATCGCTTATAGCTCGTTTAACCATGAATCAGATCATCAGTTCTGCTTGTGTTGCCCGACTATAACGCGGCCCACGTTCTGTACTCCGTACGTTGCCCTGTCCGGCAGCATCCAGTCAGTGCACCTCGTGCCCTCGTATTCGAGTCAATGACCAATAGTATATGACATTCCGACGAGGCCATGCTATCCATGGTTCGCGGGGCGAGGCGACGCCCTGCTGAGTTGCCTGGGGAAGTTCTCGAGAATGGCATGGTAAGAAAGCCTGCGTAACTTTGGACATGGATAGGCATGCGATACCATAGGTATATAAGGCTGTTGTACCACGTCAGCGACCATGCAGAGTCATCCACCAATTCATGACTGCGCTTAGACCTGCGAATCTCTATATCAGCTTTATTCAATTATATATCCTGATCAAAACTTACAACAGGATCTGATAACATTGCCAATCCAGCTCTTCAGCAGCAGACACAATAATCCATCGTTGGAGATTCGATTATCATTAACACAGTCAAGATGAGGTGAGCAGATATGCAAATCGCATACGGCGAACGTTGCTAATGCCGTCCAGGTACGTTATCGCGAGCGCCAACGAGTATCTCGTGATCACGGGAGCTGGCATCCCGGATCTTCGAATCTGCAAGAAGGCCTTGGTGATGCCATGGCAGCGAGTATGCTTAATCCTCTACAATACGATTTGCTGCCTCTGCTGACTTGCACAGTGCTCCAAAATCTCCGTCTCGCCGTTCGACTTTTCGCTGAATCTGCAGGCCATGACCATCGAGAAGCTGCAGTTTTCTCTCCCTGCCGTCTTCACCATCGGTCCCGACAACAACCTCGATTCGCTAAAGAAATATGCCCTCCTGCTGTCCGGAAACGCCGATGGTGCCCCCCAGCCCAAGGGGACGATGAACTCGACCCGGAATCATGTGCAGGAGATCGTCAAGGGCATCATCGAGGGCGAGACCCGGGTGATCGTGTCAAGCATGACCATGGAAGAGATCTTCAAGGAGCGACAAATTTTCAAGACAAAGGGTGAGTGCATGTACTCATATCATATAAAGTAAAGCAAGCTAATTCGATGCAGTTATTGAGAACGTGCAAAATGAGTTACAGCAATTTGGACTGCGAATGTGAGTCTGCCGTCTATTCTTATATGGATCTTTGTCTAACGTGTGCAGCTACAATGCCAACGTCAAAGAGCTCCAAGACACCCCCGGCAGCGAATACTTTGCCTTCCTGAGCCGCAAAGCCCATGAAGGCGCCCTTAACCAAGCCAAGATCGATGTCGCCGAAGCCCGGATGCGCGGTGAGATCGGCGAAGCCGAGAAGAAAGGCAGAACTAAGCAGGAGATCTCCAAGATTGATGCCGAGACGGCTGTTCTCGAGACGCAACGCAAGGCCGAGAAGGCCAAGGCAGACTCGGAGTTAACCAACCGCCAGACCGAACTCGAGCGTGATGTCCGGCTGGCAAAGATCATGGCTCAGCGGCAGACAGAGATGAAGGACGCAGAGCTGCAGAAGGCAGTCGAGACGAAGCGAGCTGAGACGGAGCTGGAGCGTCTGCGCGCAACGGAAGTTACCAAGAGCAAGGTCGCGCGGGAGGCAGCGCAGCAGAAGGCCGATGCAACGTTCTATTCTGAGCAAAAAGCCGCCGATGCGAGTCTCTACAAGCAGAAGATGGAGGCGGATGCACAATGTATGCACCTTCCCCTACAACAACATCCCTATACCGTTTGCATCCATGACGTGCTAATTGTATGTGATGTCTAGACTACCGTCAAAATAAAGAAGCGGACGCGCAATTCTACCAGAAAAAGCGTGAGGCCGAAGGAATCACGGAGATGGCCAAGGCGTACGGAGCCTTGATCAACGTCCTGGGTGGACCGGACGCCTTCCTGCAGTACAGGATGATTGAGACGGGCTTGTATGAGAAGCTGGCGCAGGCGAACAGTCAGGCTGTACACGGGATGCAGCCGAAGATTACGACGTGGAATACTGGTAAGACCTACCTAATTACTCAGTTGACTGTCAGGTCACTAATATAATAATGAATATATAGGCACAGCCACCAGCGACGCAGATACCACCGCCCCAATCCGCAACATCATGCAGTCGCTACCCCCGCTGCTCAGCACGATTCACGACCAGACAGGCATTGCGCCTCCAAGTTGGGTGGCTCAGATGCCGAGCAGCAAGCCGGCTAAGTTGCAGGTGCAGAAGCTGAATGCTGCTTCTGACCAGGTCAACGGTAGCCAATAACGCACTCTTTTTTTTTCTCCCTTTCTCTCTTATGATGTATAGAGTACCTATTTCTATCAATCATTCGTTTTCCTGGCTGATCATACGGCTTGCCTTGTTGCTATCTATTGAGCAGCGAGCTTTTTTTTTGGACTTATTTGCTCAGACTGTCGCTGAAACTGATACCACTTCCTTATCTCTGTATTTATCCTCTCTTTTGCTCTGTTCACAAGTTTTTGCTTTATCTGTGATGTACGATCCAATCAATTGTTCCTCCCTATATATGCATACTCCCTATGTATAAGCTGTCATTAGCTAAGCTGCATTGACTCATTCATCTCGTCATCTATATTATATACTTGTCTTCCTCTCTAGACGGTCTCCGTCTTCGTCTTCTCCACCGCTGGCTCTGCATTCTCTGCATGGTCCGCAGAGGCAGCCTTCTCATCTCGCTCGCTGTCTGTACCCGCACTGCCAATAACCTTGTCTCCCTGCTGCTGCTGTTGCTGCCGCAGCCGACGCTCCTTTTGAAGCTGCTTCGCCACCTTCCGGGCCGGCACCCCGGGCTGCGTGTACAGCAGATCGATCTCCTCAAGCGTGAGGTTGGCCGTTTCGGGATAGCAGAAGTAGACGAGCGGGATGAAAGCGAGGTTTGTGCACATGAAGATCAGGTACGCTTTCCACTGCAGCCGGTTGATGATGACGGGGGTGATCATGACGATGACGAAGTTCTACGTATATATACATCAGCATGTGCGATCGACTTGAGTGGTGCCTAGAGTTGAATTCTAGGATGGATCAGATCCTACCCAAAGCCAGTTAGAGGAAATTCCGATCGCGGTCCCCTTTGCTCGGGCATGCAGGGGCAGAATCTCAGGGACATAGACCCATGGGATGCAGTTGACCGACGCGCCGAAGATGAGCATATACTATAAACCGTGATCAGCGATCTGACATTTTGCTAGAGATCTTTGCGATGGAAGGGTTATATACCGTAAAGAAGAAAGCGACACTCGCTGTCGACGCTTGTTTCTCGATCGACGTCCCCTTGAAACTGAGGAGAATGGAGATCAGCATCATCGACACTCCCAGACCCAAACTGCCCAGCATCATGGGACGACGGCGTCCGATGCGGTCAACCAGCAGAGAGGGCACGAAGGATCCCAGCAGAAACATTATTTGGATACTAAGAATCTTTATATTAGCATGTTTGACAGGGAAGAACTTTGATCTGTATCTCGCACGTACATGCCACCCAGCAGCAATGACAGATTCCTCGGCAGCCCGACATTCTCCTGCAGCACTGTGGGGACGAAATACCTGTATACCACGCATCAGTCTAATCGATACCTCCGGTATTTGGGAAATTGATATGATGATACTCACACAACAAGATTGATCCCGCCAACCTGGTTCATAAACTGCATCCCATAGGCCAACAGCACCCGCTTGCCGGTCTGGACCTCGTCGCGGTGGAAGAGCCGCGCCCACGAATACCCGCCTTCCTGCGTCTCCAGCCGGATCGCCTCGAGGATGTCGTTCTGCTCCTTGACGATCTTCGGGTGGTCGGGCGCGCGGTCGTACACGTCGCACAGCACCTGGAGGGCTTCTTCGTTGCGGCCTTTGTTGTAGAGGTAGCGCGGCGATTCAGGTAGGCCGAAGACGAGAGCGATCACGACCTACACCTGTCAGGACAGTTCACACGGGAAAAGAGAGTAGGAATGTCGCTCACAAAGGAGAAGATCATTTGGCATGCGATTGGCAGCCGCCAGGCCAATGCTCCCGCGCCGGTGAAGCTCATGCCATAGTCGAAGAAATACGCTAGCATCATGTTGATTGTGTCAGTTGTCAAAACAGCATCTCGACGGCCGTCAAACATTGGCAGTATTCTTACCGATCACAATCCCTAGCCCCACGAACAGCGCTTCGGAGCAAACCAGTCGACCTCGCTTGTGCGCTTCGCACAGTTCGGCTTGGTACATTGGGACGGTTGAGGTCTCGATGCCTAGATACAGATCCGTCAGTGCTTCTTCTATGTCGACAGCAGGTAGGCCAGTCTTTATCGTTTTACAGACATACCCGTCCCAATGCCCGTGACAAACCGCCCAATCATCAAATGCGGCACGGAGAAGCAAGTGGTCTGCAGAGTCGCGCCAACCTAGATCAATTCGCAATTAGTTTGTACTCCGTCATCATCATACCCTATGATAATTGCGAACGAGGGATGTATACAATAATAAAACACATGGCAATCCACATCGCCCGTCGCCGGCCAAAATACTCGCCAAAGATAAAGTTCAGAATGCAGCCGCTGAAGCAGCCGAGGTTGTAGATGCTGACGATGATGCCCAGCAGGCTGTCGCTAGGGTGGTGGACGACATTGAGGAAGTCCTGGTCGGTGACGATGCCGCTGAAGACGCCTTGGTCGTAGCCTGCAGCCAGACTGTTGTTAGAATGGTCAAAATCAATTGAAGGCACTATATTACTGACCAAACAGGATAAATGCCATCTCGCAGGCTACTGTGATCGCCAGCTGGAGCGTGAAGCCCCGTCCAAAGAGGTTGAGCTTCATCGTAGTCGGTCAATTGCAAGCTATGCTGTCAGGACGTATACATATGCATGTACTGTAGATGTACGTATATAGAGAGGGTAAGAGTGGATTTATTATGAGGGATCTCTCAATCCCGCGCAATGTCGACAGACAGACAGACAGACAGAGATCTTCAAATAGCTAGCTAGCTAGCTCTAGGTAGGCGATTAAATAAATACATGCATTAATTAAGCCCGACGCGGAATCACGTCAATCGGACCGGTATCACCTATCTAAGCCAGTACGGAGTAGTATTAATACCATGAACCTTTCTCTACCGTCTTGAGATTGCTCATTGTTGGAACGAATCTCTTTTCGGCCATTTTCCGGTGGCGCCTAACCAACGTAGAATCTGCGTAATAAATGCCCCGGTTGGAGAAAAAGAGTCTATCCTCGTGGGAATAGCATTCAACGGTCCAATAATCATCCCGATGGGGAATTCGCGAATGGATGCGGCTTGCGGCATTACTCCGTATCCCCCCGGACATTCTCCATACGGAGTACAGAGTACGCCAGTGAAAGTTGAAACTGGGGGAACTGGGGTAAAGATTACCCGGGACGGAATCAGGCGCGAGGAATGGGACAGCCTCAGCAAAAAAGATGCGGGGAATTTACATGGCCTCTCTACTCCATATACCATAGGAGTACGGGGTAGTAAAGAGTATGGGGTAAATCCGTAAGCGGCGTAAGCCACAACGTCCGAACCGACCTATCAGCGTCGAGGGATCTCCGTTGCCCAATACGGAAATCCGAGCCTTCGACTTCCGTCTTTGGACAGCATGCGTGGCGAGGAAGAGGAGAGGGCAGGTTAGCCGAGATGATGATCAATGGAGATACGAGGAGACTCCGGAGACAGAGAAAGAATTTCCAGAATGAAGCAGGAATGATTGGAGTCGTCAGTCTCTTTATAGGAGATTGAGGTTGTGTGGATTGATTTCTCGCGTGGTTGTCCACGTGTGTATTGCAGTCCTACTCCGAATGCTTGAAGAGCCAGTTAACAGAATGTTTAAACTATATCGAATAGCTCTACAGAAACTGGTCCAGATGCCGCTTATATGGAGCAGCTGCATTGCAGTAGCTAACATCGTATCTCTACTAAGCCATAATACCTCCTGCCAACACTGCCACTGTCATCGGCTGAAAGAGTGAGTGTGATTGGCTTGTTTGGATGTGCCATTACATACGCTGGTCAAGATGTAAGAGTAAACTGAAATAACTGGAGGATGACAATGTCACTGACCTATTCCTGTCTCTAAGCAGTCCTGATGCAGGCACGATCACGTGGCACCCCACATTGGCTGCCATGTTTCACCGCCTTCACTGACTGACATCCTTGACAGCATTCACTCGACGAGTCGACGACAATACGAGATCATCTCACGGCTGCGTATTCACCTGTGTAGCCTCGCGGCATTATATTGCTCTCATGTCCCTATATACTCTCCTCACCATCAAGTTTTTGATACTGCCCGTCTGATTTCGGTTTACATGCTGCACCACCCACCATGCCGGCTCCGTCATTACTCGCCATGTGCACTCGCATGGCCATACAGAATGCGAAGAGTATGTCGACTGTCGACTCTAAATTATTATCGTCAAATCTGACTGGCTTTCTAGATCTGATGGACATCGGGGATATCCCGTATTCTCTTGCCCGGCCCTTTCTTATGAAGATCGAGAGCCCGGCGCAGCTGGTAAGCAGCCTGCTCATTTCTTTACAGACTGCTCCTTTCGGAATACTATTAAATACTAACTACGGCTTGTTTCAACAGCGCGCCATTGAACTACAGTCGCCGCACATCATGCAGGACGACCGCGAACTCTGGATCGAGTTTATCAAGCGGGACGTCCCCCAATGGGACCGCTTCAAACTGCCCGAAACATGCGACTGCTGGTACGACGTCTATCGCGACCTGGTCGAACAGGTCCAGCGCGAGGTCGACGAGGACGCCGCGCGGCTGAAGCTGGCTGTCGACCAGATCAACTCCAAGCGGGCCAGCAGCGGCTCCAAGTTCCTCGTCGACCGACAGGTCGCGCGCCTGCCCAAGCCCCGCCCGACCCGGATCCAGCGGTATGCCGCCCACGACCGCAAGATGGGCGGCATCGCGCCGACGTTCTCGGTGTCGTACAACGCCGATGGCGAGAAGGTCTGGTCGCTGGAGGCGCCGAGGCTGCGGCCGGAGCGTAGTCGCTCCGAGCCCAAGAAGAGCAGCATCTTCACGGCCAAGCGGAACAAGGCGCTGGCCGTGCCGACGCACTGTCTGAAGAGCGAGGTTTCGCAGATCAAGCAGGTTCCGCGGTGGCTGGTCGACGAGCACAAGCAGTCACCCCCGGCGCAGACTCCCAGACGGCCGGTCGCTGCATCTTCGAAATCGCTCTCCGCAGTTCCGTTCGCCAGTTCCTCCAGTTCCGCCAAGTCGGTCAAGGTTTCTCCCGTTTCTGCTCCTGCGAGCTCTTCCTTGCAAGCTCGGGAGGACAGGTTGCGGGCTCTGACTTCCAAGCACACAACCACGTCTGCCCCGTCTGCTTCATCGTCCTTTGCGCCATTTTCTACTGGACCATCTTCTACTACTCGATCATCTTCCGCACAATCTACGGCGTCACCACGCGCAAAACCAGCTGAGAATCGCCCCGAACAGACACCGAAGTGTCCAGCAGGACCTCTTCCTTCCGAAACTAGGAACACGCAGCCATCACCCGACACAAAGTCCGAGTCAACAAAACCATCTGCTCCAACCCAAAGCATCGACAGCACAGCCAAATCTTCTTCGCCTGCGGCGGCGCCCACGTCCCGTCCTCCTGCTGCACCAGCTCTCATCCGGAAACGCCCGGCGCCCAGCGTGTTTATCCAGCCGAAGAGGAAGAAAGTCTAGTCAGTCTTTCTACTCTACTCTATTCTACCCTACCAAGGAGAAGTTTCGTTACTTCATTCATTCATTCTTTCTTTCTCTCTTCCTTTTTTCGGTGACAGGACGGGACGGGACATTAGCATTGGCATTGTATTAGCATTGTATTGGCATTGGCATGGGCATTCTCTCAGCGGCGGCGCATACTATCTATCACTATGGATGGATGATCGATACCCCCTTTTTGTTGTATTAGCATTTGCATTTGCATGCGTGCATTCTCTCTTTTTCAGGCGCGTGGGCGGAATGGAATCGATTTGGATAGGAGAGCCTTTTTTGATAGAATAGGATTGCTTTTTTTTTTCTATTGGATTGATTGATTGGATAGATAGGATCGGATTGGATTGGATGGTAGGTTAGGATTGGATAGGATAAGATAGGATAGGATACAGGAACCAGGCGTTAAGTTAGGTCGGTCGAATCTAAGAATTTCAAGAATATATAATTGGTGTTTATTATTGGATTGTGGATGGTGTTCATCTCGTTACATTACATATTCTAGTTCCGTTGTCATCATCTGTCGTATCATGTCATGTCACTATCATATTATATCTTTTTTTTTAAAAGGACAACATCCTGGGTGGGTAATTCATAATTCATAGTAAAATGGGGAATGTGAATAGGATGGATGGATATGACATGATCCAGCAATGGAATGGGTGAGGAGGAGATAAATGGATTCATTCATTTCCCTGACCAGTGTCGAGATGAAAAGACGTCAGTTGACCCCCCTACCCTTCCCATTATGATCGTTTTTCATTCTTCTTTCTTCTTCCGAGGACACAGCTTCAGACAGACAGCCTGTTGAGCAAGGTCTTGATCTCCTTTCCACCCCCTTTATCGAAACGAATCGAATCGAATAACTCAAATCATCGATCGATCAATCACTCATTGCAGAAACCCTCCACGCAGAGCAAGGACCAGATGTAGCGTTGCGCCTCCTTCGAGGTTGTAGTCTGCTGCCGTTTTGTCGTCCGCCCTGGTGGATTTCATTCGAGTTAGGATTTCATTCAACAAAAAAAATCCGCCTATATATTGTACGTGTGGTACGTACATTTGCTTTCCTCCAAAGATAAGTCGCTGCTGGACTGGAGGGATACCCTCCTTCTCCTCGACACGCTCCTTTATCCGCGACACCTGTTGTTCCGACATGATCAGTACCGTACCGTATCAGAGCCGCAAGCTCCGTTCGATGCTTGTGATGCGAGAAGAGTGTGATTGTTTGTCTTTCGACGTATGGCACAGTCCAGCTCATCCATCGATCGATCGGTCGGTTCGTAGGAGATAAGAGGTGGTACCTTGTAGTCCGGCTCGATATCCAGCTCGATCTCCTTTCCCGTAAGGGTACGCACTCTGTAGGCAGAAAAAGCGCGTCAGTATCTATACATCTGAGACCTCGCGTGGATTGCGTTGCATTGTAGTGTTGGTGCTGGTGCTGGTGCTGGTGCTGACTCCGCATGCTGCAAGTCATGCAGGCATATCAAGCTTGACGGAGACTCACTTGATCAACATGTTGGCTGGGTTTGAAGAGTAGTAGTGTCCACAAGTACGAGAAAAAGAGTTATATGGGAGATTTTGAGGTCAGGAACAAGAGCTTGCGGCGAGGTTTCACGTCGAGATCAGAGTTCGGGAGTTCGTAGGCAACTGACCGACTGTTGATTACTGATGGTTGCGGTGGGGTCTGCGGCCGCAGGCGGGGTGCTGCTTTCCCGCAACTAAGGCGGTGCACGAGGTAGATTGCTTGCAGGCAGGCGGATTTAGCTGACATTAATATTCCATTCAATGCCAACGTTACTCCGTAAATTGTGTTACTGGTCTTCAGAAAATAACACTAGTCACTGGCTGTAAATTTCCAACAGTCTCAATTCAATCTGACTTGGAGATTATTCGCATCAGCTTAGCTTAGCCTCTAGATCTCCGACTTGACCAATAAAAATAAACATCTACATTCTCTATCTTCATCTCAGTTCTCAGTAATCCTCCAGACACAGCTGAGCACGCCATGGCAGGAGTCGTCTTCGAGGACCTTTCTGGCACGGCCACTCCGGTCTCTGAAGGCGAGAACCCGTATCAGGCCCTCATAGCAGCTTCGAATAATGATCCGGTTTGTCTCGTCATTCCATTGCTATGAATTGAAAAGAATAAGAGCATTCTAGATCTCACTGAGTTCTATTTTCTGACGAATCTCCAGGTCCAATTACAAGCCCGATATGCAACCCATCGCACCACGAGAAACGCGCAGCAGAAAGCTAAGATCCTCGACCCCAGTTTCCCAGGCTGGACCCTGGATGAGACACTCGCAAAACTGGACGGCCCCAACAGGGATCCTACGTTCCTCGATGACAGATTCTGCTCCACGTTCTGGGGCCGTCCGCCCCTGCACATCCGCAACCTGGTCGACATGATCCAGCGGGAACTCCGACAGGTCGCTCCAAGTCAGTATACAACCTAGACCTCGCTGGCGCCAAGTTCCGTGACTCATGTTAATTCGAATGATCGCCAGCTCTCTGGTTCATGCCCCTGGAGAATCTACACATCACCATCTTCGAACTCGTCCATTCTGTGACCGAACCCGAGATGGAGGCGATCATCTCGCCCCTTCTCGAAACAGGCGCTGCAGAAGAGATCGTCAACCTCCCTTTGCGCCATCGGATACGCCTCATCAAGCCCATGATCGGCTACGACGCGTCTGCGATGGCTCTCAGCTTTGTCCCAGCTGCTGGGGAGGGACGCAACAGCGTCAGCAGCGATCAATACACCTATCACCATCTCCGCCGGGAAGTCTACGACAGGACAGTTGCGGCAGGCGTCAAGCCTGTGTCGCGGTATATAGTGCCATCCGCCCATCTGACAATCGCACGATTCATTACGCAGGACGGGTTCGTCGACGACAGTGGCCGGGTGGACCACACGAGGGTACGCGCGTTGATTGAGAAGATCGAGGAGCTCAATGCCAGACTCGAAGCCGAGTACTGGCCCAAGGAGGACGGGAGCATCAAAGTAGGCGGGGAGTGGATCATAGGGCAAGAAAAAGGCGTGGATTTTCGAAAGGGACGGCTGTGGTATGGCGGGGGGGAAAACGTCCTTGTAGGGAAGGCTTTTTAGTTACACGTAGTGTACACCTATAATTTAGTAAACGAGCAATCAAGATAGAAACCAGAGTCCTGTACGGAGTACTTCGTACTGTAGAAATCAACGGTGTTGGTGGGTGATATCAACCTTAGTCTTGGCGGGCGCTAGTCCTGCTGAGTCATTGTTCTCCCCATCCGGCTAGCGCCATCCAGATCGGGCCTAAGCGAACGAAATCCCACAACCGCCGGCACACTCCATCTGGCTGAGGCTCTTGCAACGACCGAGACACCAACGACCATCAGCATCTGGCGATCCGGCACAGACAGTCAAAATGGTAAGGACCTTTTTTTTCCCCTTCGATGTCCTGTTATTTTTGAAGGAAGAAAATTGGATGGAAGGGAAGTGTTCGAGAGGGTGGTGGTAGTGGACGGCACACGAAAAGAGGATCTACTGCGAAACTGCTCGTTGAAAGACGCTCGTTATCGAGGCTGCGGTCGGCATGGATGAGAGGACGATGGCGATGCGAATACGACACATTCTGCGAAGATGAAACCGACATGATGGTTGATATGAAAGGTTTACGAGATGAGTTTGGGTCCTTGGCGATTACAATTATCGACCCCTCGATCCTTTCTAGATCTCTGCATGCCCGACTCGATTCGATAGCAATCAAACGAGCGGATTCAATCTTGCGGAATCGGGATAGGGAATTTCGTTGCGGATGGATAGCGGATGGCTGGGTTTCAGTCAATTGGTGACTTTTGCTGATGATCATCTCAGGTCAACGTTCCGAAAACCCGCCGGACGTACTGCAAGTCCAAGCAGTGCCGGAAGCACACCCAACACAAGGTCACCCAGTACAAGGCTGGAAAGGTCAGTCGCCAGAAACCTAGATCTTGTTATTCGTACTCATGCTGATCTGTCTGCAGGCCTCCCTCTTCGCGCAGGGTAAGCGTCGTTACGACCGGAAGCAGAGCGGTTACGGTGGTCAGACCAAGCCCGTCTTCCACAAGAAAGCCAAGACGACCAAGAAGATTGTCCTGCGGTTGGAGTGCACCCAATGCAAGGCCAAGCACCAGCTGGCCCTGAAGCGCTGCAAGCACTTCGAACTGGGGTAAGTCACCTGCGCCTGACAAGTGAAGACGACCATACTGATGTTTTTCCACAGTGGTGACAAGAAGACCAAGGGTGCCGCTCTCGTTTTCTAAACTGTTGACTGGCGGCGTGGTGTTGCTTCCTTTCTGGTGGGCTTTGGGTTTTCTGCATTATGTGCACGAAATGATTTATTCTCAAAAATGCCTTGCCTGCATACGATGTATTGAGTGTTGGCAATCAGGCGAAATGAATAGGAATTTATAAATCAATTCCATTCAGACAGTACCTAGGAATCGTCTGTCTTTCGATTCTGCTGTGTTCTTCTTTTCCTAACAAGTAGGAACAATCAAGGTAAAAAAAGAAGACAATAGAGGCATTCACCACCCAGTCTGGAAGCAGACAACAACACAATTAAACTACGTAATATCCATACCAAGGTATATCATATGACTAACCCTTTTACATTATCTGCTGGTAAAATAAAAGAAAGGAAAAGAAGGAAACAGACAAACAACCCACTAACTCGAGATCAGCATTGGCGGTTTAGTTTAAACCCTTCCCTCTTCATCGATATCCCAAGATATACAGATGTTGGTAGGTGAAGAAAAAAAAAGTTACCCTAAGTTTACTCTTTCTTTTCTCTGCACAATGACGCTCATCACAATAGAGGAAAAATTTAAGAGAGTGTATGTACATGCGGGCTCCAGAGTTGTACTAGGCTACTATACTGTATGATGACATCACTTGACAAGAACATACTAGTTTGAGCAGAGCTATGGTCATCCCATTTCCAAGACTGGATTGAATGTATGCCAAACTGAGAGGGAAGGCTTTTCCTACGGAGTATTTCTTCTTCCCCTAGAATCAGACTGTCTTAGCTCTGTGAATCGATTAGTGTTGGCGTAGGCTAGTCGTAATATACTATAAGAAGTATAAAATAAGCCTAATAAATGCATGTAAGCAAGCAAGAGGCATTAAAACCTATTATAGATCTGTCTGACTGTCTGACTTGGCATTATTAACTTGGCTCGAGTTTATATATCTACCGACATATCTAAGTCTTATTGCTTCAGATCTACCACGTCTATGCACCTCCATTTTGGCTATTCTTACCAATCAATCCTTCGAGTGAAATGCGTTTCCTTCTTTATACCATCAATATTAATATTAATATCAATATTATCAATAATTCATCCATGCCTTCTATCTCTCCACGTGCTTCGAAGTCCGATCGACCAATAGGACGAGTGCCAAGACGAGATTACCGTTCCAACCAATCACACCACCCAGTGATAGAGAGTATATCGTCGACCAATCAGGACAGAGAACGGCTGCAGTGCTTATCAGCCAGGAGACTCACTCCAGTTGTCAGTCACTACGTGGGACATTAGATTATTCCACACTAATAATAGATAGATAATACGGACCCCTGCTTCCTGTCGTCAGACGCAAGTCAGACAGATATGGATCAGTACCACAGGGCAATTCCCCTCCATTATGGGGTATTTGTCTTCCAGGGTGCGACTTGCGGGAGATTATACCGATCGATCGACATGTCGATAGAAAAGGACGACGATGCGACGATAATGAGTTTTCGAAAACGTAACAAATGATAAAGATAGATAGGCAGGCCTACGCTATCAGCTATCAAGACCCTTGTCGTTCTTTCGGACCCCCGGCCATCTCTATCTCCTTCCCGATTTTGACATGGATTTGTTCCGAGTTTTCTTCTCCTCGGCGTATCACCACGGCTTTTCCTCGTTATTGTGGACGTGTGATACGTGAGATTTTCTTATTCTGTTTCTTCTTCTCTGTTTTCTTCTCTTGATTTTTCTGCCATTACGTATTTGCTATTATGAATATTAATGCCATCTTCCCGTCCATGACACGAGATTCAGTGTTGATTGGCATAGGGGTTTTCCTTTTATGGTAGGTCAGTCCGGAGGCCCAAGGTGCCTTCGAACTGGCAGATTCATCTCCCTAGGTAGTAAGAAGTAGTTAACTGGCATGGTGCCCGTTCTTGAAGAGAAAAGACTGACGGATGCCGTGATCTATGGATTTTTTTTGCATCAATTGACTGTTGAACCCAACTGAGTTCCAACCAGACAATCCCTTGCATTTAGCAGCTGCGGACTATATATATGCATTTCTAGGAATTGTCAGAATATCCTGATTGCGAAAGTCAAGAAGAAGACCGCTTTATCCTCGTCACGACTAGCGAAATGAGCGGCGAAAAGAACCCGGATTTGCATCCAGAATTAGGAGGTCCAGCAGAAGAGGTCGTTGCCGCGGTCGAAGACGGTGTCGCCGTCAATGCGTCCGGTTGGAAAGACCAATTGAGCCGGCAATATGGCCTGCTTGGTCTCTGTGGGATCGCTCTCACCGTTGACAATGCCTGGGTTGCGCTGGGAAGCTCCATTTCCGTGTCTATTCGTCCGTACCCTGCGTCCTGCATTGTCATGATACTCCATATACATAACTAACAGACGTGACATCTAGTCAACGGTGGTCCTCCTGGCCTGATCTTTGGCCTGATTGTGGCAGCATTTTATTACTCCTTTATCGGGTTGAGCTTGGCGGAGGTAAGAAGACAGACCACAAAGTAAAAAAGCATTGCTCGAATCTTGCTGACAAGCCAGTTCGCGTCCTCTGTGCCATCAGCTGGAGGAGTCTACCACTGGGCCTCCATCACCGCCGGCCCCAAATGGGGTCGCATGGTGGGATTCTTCACCGGATGGATCAACTTCTTCGGCTGGATGTTCGACCTGGCCTCGCTGATCCAGATCACCTCCAACATCACCATCCAGATGTACTCGACTTACCACCCCGGCTTTGTTCTCCAGCCGTGGCACACCTACGTCACCTTCGTCCTGATCACCTGGCTGTGCACCGCCTGCGTCATCTTTGCCAATCGTCTGTTGCCGTACACGCAAGACGCCGGCATGTTCTTCGTCCTTGCCGGAGGGATCGTCACCATCATCGTGCTTGCAGCCGTGCCTAAAACCCACGCCTCGTCGCAGTTCGTATGGGGTTCGTTCACCGAGAACAACCTGACCGGATGGACCGGGGGTGTTGCGTTCCTGTGCGGCGTGCTCAACGGCGCCTTTACCATCGGCACGCCGGATGCCATCACCCATATGGCGGAGGAGCTGCCCCATCCACGACGGGATCTGCCAAAGGCAATCGGCCTGCAGATCGGCCTGGGGTTTCTCTGTAAGTTCGCAGTCCAGGTTCTCGAGTCCGTCCAGTGAGATGTATCTAATAATGGAATGTGTTAGACGCGTTCTGCTTTGCGATCGCCTTGTGCTATTCCATCACCGACATCAACGCCCTTTTGTCCGGGATTGATGGCTATCCACTTGCAGCGATCTATTCGCAAGCCACAGGCAGCGCTGGAGGGACGTTTGGTCTCCTCTTCATCATCTTCTGTTCGTCTATCCTCTGCACGGTTGGGACTGTCTTGACGGTATGTTCTCCCCAGATGTTGATTCCTATCAGATCTAACACTGCAAGATAGATATCTCGTACGTTTTGGGCGCTGGCCCGAGACAATGCTGTACCATTTTCCTCCATTTTCGGCCGCGTCAATGAGGGCCTCAGCTGTCCTGTATACGCAACATTGCTGTGTGGTACGTCTTGAAATCGCAATCTTTAACTTTTCTTACTTTCATGCCAACCTGACAATGCAATCCACCAGCAATCTTCGCCACCGGCCTCGGCGCTATCCCCCTAGGCAGTGACACAGCCTTCCTCGACCTAACAGGATCCTTCGTGATCCTCAGCACGACCTCATACGCGATCCCATTCGCCGCAAACCTATTCTCAGGCCGGAAGTATCTCCCACGGGGTCCGTTCTCCCTGGGTAAGAAAATTGGGTATTTCGTCAACGCGACGGCCGTTATCCTCATTACGGTTTTTAATATCTTTTACTGTTTCCGTATGAACCAACCCCCTATCTATCTATCCTCTTTAGAAAAAGAGGTCTAGAGCTAACGCTTGCTGCGTGTCTAGCATACTCCCTCCCCACGTCAGCCGCAAGCATGAACTACAACAGCGTAATCCTGGTCGGCGTGTTTGCCCTCTCGGCGCTGCTGTGGCTCGTCCACGGCATGAGGAACTATGCCGGTCCGCGCCTGACGGCTCTGTATCACTATGATGATGGCAACAACAGCAACAGCAACAACATGAACAAGGCTGATTATCCTGAACCGTCCAGCTGTGGCGAGTCAAGGGAGAAGACGGCGGTGGTGGAGTCGTCGTCGGCATCTACGTGAGGAGATATATACCTAAATAAAAAAAGAAAAAAGAAAATACTTGCTATAGGGTGGCTAGGGCTGGAAGTAGGACTAGGATTTAATTCAATGTATATGTGTAGATAGATATATAGACGTGGATATATCTGCTAGATGTAGAATGAATGAATTAATTGATTGAATTGCATGATTCTCCATCCATCGATAGATACATTACAACCATTTGTATTCGTAAATCCTACCTCCCTACTTGCCTAACTAGGTATGTATGTACAGTACAACATACCTACATACTTAACCTAATAAAAATAAACAAGTATTACCTTCCCAATGGCCAATGATACAGTTAAAAAAAGAACAAACGGGTATCAATCAATGAATAAAAACCCTTAAATCCTCAAAAAAGGTGCAGTCCAGTCCAGTCCAGTCCAGTACAGACTGAAACTGGTCATGCTTATCATTAGTTATTAATTAGCTGCCTGCCTCAACAACGTCCGCATCCGCATTATTGGTCAGCCTCCTCGAATGAATTGCGACTCAATATCGACCAGCCTCGGCTCATGCGGTTAATGGCTCCGCCTGCGTGGATGGTGATGGTAGTGGGTGGGCGTTCGAGGTCGAATGGGTCGCTGCGCGTGCTTGCGGGTCTGGCGGTGGTCGTGTTGGTGGTGGTGGTTGTATTGGTCGATTCTCGTCTTGACCAGACTGATTCTGATGACTCTGCGGTGGAGATCCGGTATGGGGAGGTGTTGTCCATGTTGCTGCTGCTGCTATTGTTGATGATGTTGATACTGCTACTGCTATTGCGATTGCTATGTCGAGTATCGAAATCGAAATCGACCGCATCTGCATTTTGATTGCTGTAGCTGCGTCGTCCCTGTGTCTCCGCTCCTGGTGATGAATCCAGATCGAACGGGTCCTTTGGATCAGCGAAAGGGTTGTCATCGAAGAGACTTCTCGAGGGCAGCGGGTCGGCAAAAGGGTTGGATAGTCGTGGTTGCGTGTCCGTCCTTGTTTTTCTTCCTGGTTGGATCTGGCAACTAGCGTCTCTGATAATGGTGGACTGACAACTGGCATCGGCATCGTCTTCGACTTAAAACGAGTAGTAGGACCCTCTCGCATCATCTGACCTGTCCGAGTTTTCATCTGTGAGGCAGCTTCTCTGATGGCCTGCGCCGCTCCAGTCAGAGGACGCGTCAGTCTGGCTGCTACTTCCTGCAATTGCTGATTCCTGCCACCGGCTTGAGTCCTTGTTTGTCCCCCCAACTTCTCCCCGCCATAGAAATCCGCAGCCGGTCGAGGTATCCGGTGCCTGCGACGTCGGAGGAGATACCATATTAGAAAGGCCAGCGCGACGAGAGCGACGGCCCCCAAACTGCCGCCGATGGCAGCACGGATGCTTTGCAGACTTGAGTGTGGTCCCCCAGCCCCTGGTGAGGCCGTTTGAGGAAGTGCGGTTGCGCTGGCAGCTGGTTCTGCTTGCATCCGGGCTTAGCAGGAATTCTCGATCGGAAGAAATCACTCACCATCGCCACCAGGATTCGATGCAGCAGCAGTGGTGCTCGAATCTGAATTCGGACCGGTCGATGAGGCGGCCGTCGTACTGGCAGGGTCTGGTCTAATCTCTACGGATGTCGTCGAAGATTGATCGGTGACAGCAGGGGCTGTAGTATCCGATGTCAATGTCGCCGTGAACACATCTGTCCGCGGGACTTTGGTGCATCTCAGCCCGTTGAAGGTGGTAATAGTAAAGGAAGCCATCGCGGACACCGCAAGCCGAAAGCCCAAGAATCGATGCTCAGGTCAATCCCCCCACCCCACCGTGATATCAGATGAGATCGAAGATCAAGGTGAACGATCAGTTGGCACCGATCAATGATAAGAAAAGTACCCCACAGTCAAAGAACAGATGGCAGATGTGGATAAGACATCGTCAAGACGATGCAGACAAAAGAGATCGCCTTCAGAAAGAGGTTTGGCCGGGTATGACGAGTAGCGTAAGACGAGTGCAGGGTCGCGTTTCAGGATGCCATGGTGAGGCACGTCGCACAGGCATGACGGCCCTATTTGCGATTGCACCAGCACGCCAGCCATGGCAGAGATACTCACGCGTCCACTGGACGATGCTTTCGTATACTTTCGTATAGAGCAGCATGGGCGCCTGGTGCTGCCAGGTCGTTGGACCGCTGCCTCGAGGGCGGCTACAAATCCTATCAGCTCGACAATCGCTGTAGCTGTCTGTCACATGACAGCTGTCACGTGGGAGACAGCACTGGAAATAATAATAATATTATTATCCAAGCTGCGGTGTGAGCTGTCGAACGTCTCGTTTGCTGATGGCAGCGTACATCATACTATCTATCGTACGGAGTGCATGTTCGTACACAACGGCGATGCGTATGGTGGGGCATTTTATGCTGTATCGACAGACTTCGACGCCATCACCCGCTCAGTCGCAGTCCTCGTCCTCATTCTGATATCCGACGATATCCCATTATTTTTTTATTGTGCAGGCGAATTAATAGATTGCTGCAGCCGGCAGAAAACGTCGACTGTGGGCTGGGGCCGTGGCCCAGGGCGCGTCCATGGATGCACCCCCCGCCAGGCGCGCGGAGGCCATTGGGCCATTTTGCTTAGGCACAGACGGTGCAGGCAACCGATCGGCGCACGCAGGCGTCCAACTGGCGAGCTGTCAGGCTGTTAGGGCGATTTAAACTGTTGTCGGATAGAGCTGCAGCACGACGGGGAGAACGGCCCGGAGCGGTTCCCCACCACCGCTCAAGCAGCCCAGCACGCACCTCAGCACCTCGTGTCTCTCAGTTTCCCTCATCCTCATTGCCCTGCCCTGCCCCTCCAGCAGTGCCTGAGGGCATCCTGTTGCCGGCAGTGTCACGGCGTTGCCAGCAGGCGTCGTCCGCTGCGATATTTCGTCTTCTCTGCCATCCGACCGGGTGCCTGCTCGTCCCGCAGAGCATGTGATCCGCTCTTGTGCCTGTCCCCTCCGCCGTTGTTGTTCGACAGACTGTGGATTGACCGAGTCCCTGCGTGAGAGGGCTTTCTCTTCATCATGTTTGGCTGGGGCGGTGGTATAGGTAAGCTTTGCTGAGCGGCTATTCCCCGAGAGTTTCCAGACCTGCGTATCTTTGTTTGCGTATCTCTGTTTTTGTTCTTTGAATGCTATTGTTAAGATCGACAACAATCGACGAGATCGATGAGAATCGATCTGAGATCCAATGATCTAGCCATCTTCGTCATGAACATGGTGGATACAATTATGGCCTGCAGACCAAGACATGAATTTGTAGTTTCGAGAGGAAACCTATTTCGTTATACTCCTACTTGTTTTTCTTGATTCTGTCTTTATAACACAACTTCAGATGTTGTCATTTCCTATCCCTCGGTCAACTTGCAAAACCGCAAACGTTTGTTTCAACGCTAATATAGACAGGATCATCCTTGGTAGGGGTTGATGTTGATCGAGAGCGGACCCCCCCTGCTCAGCCCACGCCATTGGATTTTCCTCAATATGATCCTCCTGGCATTGCCTCTGAAGCCAATCCGGCCACTTTCGACACCTTGTATCGCCAACTGATGGCCATCAGAAAGCCTCAGGACATCTCTGTCGACCATATCAAAACCCTCAACCTGCAGGTCGTTCGTGATGTCCCTGCTTCAAACATCGTCCCGGAAGAATTGCTGAGAGGCCTCCCGCCGCTGCCGTGGGAGGAGCCTCAAGCCCCAGAATCCGGCCAGGAGGCCTCTTCACATCTCATGGGAAATGGCAATCCTTATCCTCCCCGGGACAAGTATGACGTGGCCAAGACAGAGCTTCTCTTCGACAACGACGACGCTTTTCGGGAACTCGCGCGGATGGCGCCTCGCCCTGGCCGGCAGAGGGTAAGATTGACCCAGTCGAGGAAATTCTGGGCCGGCCTCGAACGGATGGCCCAGTACTGGGATACTAGTCTCGATAATTATTATGAAAAACCGGTGCAGCCCCAGAAATCCACCAATGGAGAGACAAAGACAGACGCCACGCAGACGGACGAGACTCTGGCAGCTGACAAAGCTGGAGATGACAAGATGGACGTGGACAGTCCACAGGCCGAAAAGCCACAGGTCGAGACTGTCTACACCGGTCGTCGCATTGGTGCCGGACACGAGATGCCAGAGGACGCCCGCGAAGACACGCTTCGTGGGCTCCTCGAGATGGCGGCGTGGCCGTTTGGATGCCAGGCCGCCGTACCCTCTCTTCCCCCGAGGCTTGCGGTGCGCAATCTGCTGTTCCCTGTCCGGCAGAGTCTTGTGGCAGGAAGGGCTCCCCAAGACCGGCAGACGGCGCGGAAAGGGATCCTCGAGGGCCCAGTGCTCGTGGTGCAATGCCGTCCGGAGACCTCGTTTCGGGAGCCCAACGAAGCTCCCGGACAGGGTCAAAGAGAGATGTGCGACTTGATCCGCGAAGTGGGCGCGATGCTGCTGACAGCCCAAGAACGGGCCAGGGAGGGTTCAGTCGAGGTGAAGCCCGGCGAGGGGAAGTGGTGGACGACGACGCCGCGCTGGGGCGGAGCTCCCAACGACGGCGTGCCAATCGATACACCCGAAAACACGGACAGTAAACCGGAAGAGGAGGAGGCGACTGGCCACGCGAATAAGCGATCCCGGTATGCGGATCCGCGCATGTCCTCACGACGGCAGGGTCCTAGTAATTCGCGGAAGGCGTCGGCGGCGGAGAAGTGGAAGACGTTGCAGGCGGGGCCGAGTCTGTGGGACAAGAAGATGCGATATATGCAGATTGGCAAGCCCAAGAATAGCCCATTTGACGATGTAAGCCAGCTCTTTTTTTTTTCGTTCACTCAATTACTAAGACGTTGTCTAGATCTACATGATCTCCAGCATCAACCATCACGTGTCGATCGTGCACCTGCGGGTGCACCGGCGGTACCTCGACTACATCACGCACGGCAAGAGTGATTTCCACGAGGAATCCGGGTCGTCAGACCAGCCGTGGTACGCGCTGTCGCTCCGCCGGACACGATGGTACGACCTGATGAAGGCGGAGGAGCGGTTAGAAGCGTTTGAGGGCGTGTGGCGGGTGTTCCACTACTTGATGAGGAATAATCCCGATTAGTGGAGAACAGTACGATGGAGACAGAGTAGGAAAGGGAGGAAAAGGGGGAAATATTTTTTTTATTTCTAGAAATAAACTAAAGAAAGAAAGGAAAGAAAGGGGGAAAAAAAAGATTGATATCAGTAAATAATACGTACGAGAGGGGGATATAGGGCTATGATTTTGATTTCTTTTTTCTTCCTTTTTTTTTTCTTTCGCCATGTTCATACTGCATCCATCGTTCTTAGGAATGACTTTCTTTTCTTTTCTTTTGCAACATAGTATAGTATATAGTAATCTTGATTGATAGCTCTCGCCAGTGCTAATATACTAACTAACCAATACTCACATTCAATTCAGGAGAGATTGATTAGCAATAGCAGTATGTATTTCCATCTTATATTCCACCTTGTCTAATTCTCTCTCTTATACCAGAATAAGTCTTAGTTAGGTCTTTCCAGTCACAAAGATCATCAGAAGAAGCCTACCTAGTATTTCTACTTTTTCTGTCTGCTGCAGCAGTGTAGTACAGTATGTATAGCACAGCACAGCTCGAGATGCTACAAAAGCTATTTATCTATCTATCTATCTATCCAGTGCAGCTATCTAGCTAGCTAGCTCTAGGCAAACATATATTCTGTCGAAAGCTTCCTCCCTGATCACTCCTGATCACTCCGTATGTATGCACATACATTATTATGTCTTCACTATGTCTTCACGCTGAGGAGGGGGAGGGAGAATTTCTTATTGCGATTAAATGAAACTAAATAAAATAGGAAATTAAATGAAATAGTGAAGGATCATATCTGCAGGATCGGGAAAAGAGGGAGGGAGAGACTGGAGTGTAATCAGAGTCTTTATCTTCGTCTTCGTCCTACCACCTCACTGAGAATAGATAGTATACAGAAACTCATTCCAAGTTTGATTTAATTAATATACCTGAAAAGGGAGAAAAAGAAAGACAAGAACCGATGTCTACGATATCTACATCTAATAGCTGGGCAGGTTCTTCTTCGATTTGACGAAGATCAAAACACAATCGAACGATTGAAACAAGAGGGACAGTTAAAGTATCTATTTACATTTCTATTTGCTCCCTAATAGTATTAAGAAATAAAAATAAGAAGTTCAAAGTATGGAGCTCGAAAATGGCAATTGGTCCTGTCCTGTGACAGCCGTTTATCCTATATATTCAGTATACACTAACATGGCCACAATGGCTTTTTCTTTTTCTTTTCTTTTTTTCTTTTTTTTTTTTTGATCCAGCTCCAACTCTACTCACAGTTACAGCCATCATTCATTTACTCTATCTACCGGTCTAGGGTATCGTCTGAGGCCAACCTCTCTGATGATCAATCGTCATTGATTGATCAGATTGATCAGATTGATCATGCTGATGTGAGTGAATTGCACTGTACTATAACCAGATAGATTGATGCGATGCTTACATGCAGATATAGTGATATATATATGTACAGTACATTATGAGATTGACAAGGCGACGACTTGACGAGATGAGACCTCAACCTCGATTGAGAGATTGGTACTAACCGGCGTTCACCAGCGTAGTATAGTCTATAACAGAAATGAAATAAAAAAAAAGGCATTGCGATAGAATACAACTCTAATGAATACAGCATAATGAGTGAATGATTAAGATCGACAATAACAAATACTACAGTACTAGCTGGTTCATCATATTGCCATTGCAGACAGAACATTCTCCCTGTCTAGATACGTATATAGCTTTCGTTATACAGTATACACAGCAGCATTCCAGGAAGAAAGACAATGTGCATACCTAAGTGTAACTCCCTCTCGTAGTGTAATCTCGTAGTGTTAGATAGTTGATAAATAGTCTATTACTTTGCCATACCCTCCTGATAGTTGACAGACCGGCTTTCTTGCTTAATTGTCTAATTACCTACTTACCTACCTATCTACCTACCTATGGATATGTATACATGCTACAAAAAGTACTTTATAGTTAGAAAGTTACAACAGGACAGGACAGGAATGTGATAATGAGTAGAACGATAACCACTGATACAGCCAATCGTTATTCATTCGGTTACTGTTGGAAAACAATCCATCCATCCAAATCGACAGACAGACTGACTGACTGATAACCGACCTCAACTACATTAAACATAACTTACGGAGTATCTAATTGCATTTACATAAGTAGTAAACACAAAAAAAAAGGGAAAAAAAAGCAACGGCAGGAGTAATGCCTAATACCTAATACCTAATAAATGCTAGAGTCCTACTAACTACATGTACTCCGTACATAGGTACTTGAACACCTGCTAGCTGAACCTGCCAGTGTCAAATCAATCAATCTATCTATCTATCAATTTAACTATCTCAGCAGAACAGAGCAGAGCAGACAGAATCCTGGAGTCAGATGATACTGTAGGGAACTGCCTACCTAGTAGGTACTGAGTATGGAGTATAGTACACTACTCAGAACCTGTTAGCTGCCTACTCCGTAGCGAGACAATACGAAAGAAGGGGGCCTTAACTCATGGACCAGACCGAGTTTCAGCATTCCTTATTGAATCCACCATCACCACTACCATCACAATCAGTATACCATTGTATCATTTCATCCGTACAGTATACCGTAGTCTACTCCGTACAGGAACGGCGAACGGAGAACATACCTAGCTAAGTATGTACTGCACATACAAACACTTCCTTACTCGTATACTCGCTTACTTATACCTGAATCGCAATATCACTCCGTACTCCCTAATAATAATCAGCTGGTTACAAAGCAAAGCTTCCTCCGTGAATATCACCTGCTATTTTAGGTATGTACTGTACGAAGCACGGAGTATGGGGTAATAATAGAATAAAAATTCTCCGTAAGTTTGTTTTAACTTAGACTTCGTACTCCATACATGTAGGTAAGGTAGTTAGCTTTACCTCTAAGCTAAACTCTAGCTCTGACAACGGTCGGATATTAAGTTATATATCTACCTTACTTAGGTACCTATCTATTACCTTAGTTAGCTAAGTATGGAGTGCATACCTTAGGTACCTAGGTACGGAGTAATTAGGTACCGTACCTAAACTTGGGCATCTACCTAACCTAACCTATTACCTAACTTAGATACTCCGTCCTCCGTACTAATATACTACAGGATAGTACCTAACGTTCCTCAGGAGGTTTGGTTTCGACCAAATTCCTATTCTGTTAACTTTAAGGAAGTATGTACTTACCTACTACTACCTAGCAAGTTACATCGTTGAAGCTTGTTGAAGCTTGAGCTTTAGCAGAGCACTGGCTTAGTACGGGGTAGTCAGGTAGTCAGTGGCTGGCTGAATGAATGAGTCCCATATTTAGTTACGGAGTACAGAGTACAATCACTATCTTAATACAGTAGAGTTGCTATCGGTATGATTCCACTGATAAATAACAGCAACAGGAAGAAAAAAAATAATAACGACATTAAATGCCGCATGTATATATACGGAGTATACGGAGTAGAGTATGGACTAAAGGAGTAAAGTTATGGAGTATATAGCACTGGACGGAGCAAATAGATACTAAACTTGTTTGCTTTTGTTTGCTTTTCATTAATTGATTTATCTACACTTAGGTCTAGGTCTATTCTATACTGTACAAGCGACATCAAGTACTCTGTACCTTTACTGTAAACGTTCGCATACTTACCTGCAGTGTCCTCTTCTCTTCGCGATACGGAGTAATACTCGGAGTAGGACAGACTACTCGGCTAGCTCAAGGTTACGGACGCGCCGGTCCGCCAATCCGCCCGTTCCCAAGAATTGGATTTTGGGCCCAACGGTCTCAACCTAATACTTGATGCCTGCCGACGGCGTAGCCGGGGAGTTTAGCTGATCTCCCCAAGTACGGAGGACGGACATGCTCCGTACATACTCCGTGAGGACCGTGATTACGGAGTAGATACCCAAGTATGAGGGTGTATACTCCGTGCGGCAGATCACTGACGGACCGTTCTCGGACCGGAATTGCAACGGAGAACTGTATTGGCCTGCTGAAGCAGATGTCAGGCTGTAGATAGAACTGACAGCTGTCATTGTCATACTCATGCATGACCACTCCGTCAGTAGTCCGTTGGACCTAATTTCTGCGGTACAGTCAAGGCTGAAGGCTGCTGGCTGCTGGCTGCTGGCGAAGGCGACAATTTTAGTACGGAGTAAACCCGAACAAAGACCGACCGAGAAACAACCTAAAAATCAAGCTTTGACTTGGTGCTTGCAGCTGGCAGCTGCAGCGTGCAGCGGCTTTAGTCGGCGGTTGACAGTCGTTCTCGCACCGCTCGTCTCGCTTACGGAATAGACCGTTATGCCGATGACGGGCATATGTCTGTGGAGAAGAAACGGTCACCGTCTCACCAGACCGTAAGTTTTGCGACGACGGCCGACCGTTGAACACGATGAGGCTGCAATTGCAACTCCGTCAATGGCATGCCCCACAAACGGTGCCGCCGAGTGCGCTGACGAGTGACGACCAAGCCGCGAAATCATCGCTAACGACGCCTGTTCCACGGCGCAGGGACGGAGATCCCGATCCATCGTCTGGTGGTCCCATAACATAAGATTTATGACGGACGATGGACGGAGAATTTCTCGACAAGTCCGTCGACTCCGTCGCGGGCTGAGAAGTGGAACAAGTCGCGCACCCGTAAAATGCGATCTGCAGGGCCGTCCCTAACCAAGCTGGCTGCTCGCTCAGCATAACTCGGCCGAGTATAGGTTACGTACGTATCCTACCAGCAAGAAATGCCTAACCAAGTGCCGATGCCGATGCATGCGGCAGCACAAGTTGCTGTGCAGTTGTCGAATGTCGAGCTCACGAAGAGCAGATGATAGCGACGATCGATGATGCCCGCCCGTATTATTGTTCGACTTGCGGACCATACTCCGTACTTGCGCCTCACGGCAGTTGCAGTCACATCGGAGCCGTGAATGAGGCTGTAGGCAAACGAGAGTATCAGTAAGCGGTTGGTCTGGAGCAAGTGTAGGTTGGAAGCCAAGTCTGCAAGTATGTTCACGAGCTGACGGCAGCTGCATGATCCTGGTCTCAGCACGCGCTGTAATGAATATGTAAATCGACACAGATTACGGAGTAGACAGACAAAGAAACAGTAAACTGCAACGGACGAGATCACAATCGATCAGTCGAGTTCAAAAGTATCCTCGTAGTCATGCAGTCACGTCAGCATCGGGACGGGCGGAACAGGGGTCATCGCTGGCTGAAGAGCCAATCATGCAAGACAGCAAACGTCTTCCATCAGTTGAAGATGATGGCGATCAATCAATAAAGAAGACTGGGACGGTCGGCAGTCTTCGAAAAAGAAACGAAGAAACGCACAGCGGAAAAGAGAACTGAGCTGATATTCCCGTCAGGAACAGTCGGAATGGAGCGAACAGCATAAGCAGTCCATCTAGCTAGACTTTGTATCCATCACGTCGAGATTGACAGTTCCAGCAAACCCGTTTGGCAGATTGAGTAATTGTTTCCACTGCGACCAGTTAGTTGAAGCTGTGCAGTTCTCTCTGGATACGCCACGATGAGTTGGCCACCGCCAGCTGTGTTGTAAATTGCGCTGACTGGCAAATATGCCATCCTACAGTGCGCTTGTCATCTGTAGGTGTATCCAACGAATTCAAAAAAAAAAAGTAACTTTTCGTTCAATGCTTTGCACAAGTTCTGGCGGGACTCAACATAACCTGGCTGTGCTGTCAGCCGTAACGAGATGCATAGGGTACCAGTGCCAGTACGGAGTATATTGAATTGAATTTATTGAATTGGATTGAACCATCGGGGAAAAAAATCATACTGCCTGAAGGAATCCGTCGTCGACCCGAACTATCGACGTATCCCGGTTCTCGGGTTGTGGCATCTTGATATCATCTGCAATGGCCTTTTGTCTGCTGCAACATACCATTATTGTTTAGCTAGCTCATCACGCAAATACGGAGTACGAAGCTGATGGCAGACTCACGACCTTTTGCGGCTGACTTGACCGCTCCACTGACTACCGCTTATGCATGTCTTGCCATCCATGCGCCGATCCTCCAGGGATGGCCGTCACCTTCTATTTCTGAGTGAGGGAGGACGAGCCTGTCTGCCAAGGACAGAGTACGCAGGGCAGCCAATCCAGTGCAAGAAATTGCTCCGGTCTGTCTATGATCGCCTGGAAGACGTGGTCGCCGTGGTCGCCGTCTTGTGAGCTATCAACTCTGCCGATTCTCAGCGTCTGCCCCAGAAATCCTGCGGTTGTGGCGTCTACCGCCGCGACGGGGCTGTCGTCAGCTGTGATGCTATCGTTATTCGACAAAATGCTCCGAGATTATCACCTTGAGGCAGGCACAGTCGCATGGCAATGCAGACCTGCAGATTACAGTATAGATGTCAGCACTCGCGAAGGTTCATAGTCAATTCATCCTGTCGAGAGCGGTAGTCTTTACTCTGTGTACTCCGTACTTACGTCTTCATGACGTGACGACAGCCAGTACGGAGTACTGACTACTGTCTTAGTGCTTACTGCAGATCTACTCATCCCACTTGCCAGGTCGATCTGCCGGCCTGGACTGCGGGCGCGGAGTCGAAATTGGGTTCGGCATCTACCGAAAAAGGAAGCATTCGACGATGGCTTCGATATTGTCCACGCACGGGAGAATTCTCCACAGGCATGTCAATAGCTCGACATAATCGGACGAAAATTTACAACCTCAATGTCAATTTGCTGTGCTTGCTGTACGACTGTCCAGCGGGGCTTGGGATTCCTGAATCAAGTTTATTCCCTTGCCTGCCACACCACATGGCATATACTGCGGAGCGTACAGAGTAGAATAGAGTATGTTATTTCGCCTCAACTGATCCATTCTATCCAACCAAACCAGGTGGTGGGAGTCCTGTACCACCCACCTGGGTACGGAGTGCATAATACTCCATACACATGTTGAACACGGAGACCTCCTCTCCCCACTATAGTCAATGCCACAGACCAACCAACCGAACAACGCCGAGGGAAACACAGGCGCAAGGCCACCTGCAATGCACGTACGTGATTCGCAGGGCCCAAACACCGTTTTTCACCGACTCCGCTACGGAGTAGTTAGACAGAACCAGGGGGTTGATGACGGCGCGCGGCTGCGAGATCGTGCGAGATCTGATTCTGCACCTGGACCCTGAATTCTGAAAAATGTGATCTATCACATGGCAACAGAAACGTGAAACATGATGATGAAACAGGCGTCGAATAGACAGACAGACAACCAGACAGATGGCTTAGCTAGTTAATTAACCTTTTTGCAGGAAGATGGAGAAGCCTGGAGGAGGCCAAAGCACACCGGTGACACCACAAACGAGGCGCGGATAATTTTTCCGTGCAGATCTGGAGTTGCCACGCTATAACGTTAGTTAGGAGTACCTAGGGTGCTAGGCATGGAATGAATGAAGATAATACTCCGCACAAGTAGTTGTAAGTAAGGATTAGCTGAATTCCTGTAATACATGCTCTGTGCATACTGCTGTCTGCAATCTGCAAAGTATTTGGAATAATACTACATGGAATCTCCACAGAGTTTGTATAACGAAGTATATAGTTAACTGACGGGAAAATGTATAACCAAGACATCATCGATCGGTAGTATTCCGTAAGAGTAATCATAATACTCCCTACATTTGATTAAAAAAAATAAAACGTATCCTAGGGACAGTTCATAACGATGCAACGCAACACAACTCAGACCTACATAATAGCTAGGGGTTGAGAATAATTAAATTAAATTAAATTAAAGTTTTAACCTTTATTCAATACTCTATGGATTGATTGGAATTGGAACAAATTCCAAATCTCGAAATCTTGGCTCGAAGAAAACCTCTATGTACTCCGTATGACGGCGTTTGCTTTGCCACAGAGTAGGTATTATTATTACTCCGCATTCCTCGCGCTGAGTGGTACTGCATGATGAGGATATACATACATGTATGTACCTATGTATGTACCTTGTTAACCATGTACGGGATATGTATGCATACATAACACATTCCTCCCTGCTTAATCTTACTATAGTATGTACATACGCTATAGGGATTGGGTATTACATACAGAGTATGTGCACTCATAATAATTACTGAGTATATTATTATTCTGAGGATTGGTATTAATAACCCAGGTACAGGGTATCTAAAGAGTAGTTATTTTTTTTATGGCAGCGAAGTGAGTCTTTGACTTCCATTTGGCAGGCTATTGGGTTATTGTTACTAGTCTGGTAGGTACCTACCTAGTCTGGTCATATGACTTGTCATGTACAGTACGGAGTACTTGGGTACAGTATTCTATGCACAAGCAATTCTTGATATGCTGATGGTATCTGATTTTGGGCAGACAGGACAAGCAGATAAGGATATTCCCTGATCTGCAGTTAGTTAGGTTGGTTAGGTAGGTTAGGTAGGTTAGGTATCCATGCCTCTGGTCCTCTGTATGCACAAAGTATGTATGTATGTACAGTACCTACATGCAGCTAGCTACCTAGCTGTATGTATACAGTGTAATAATTACTTGCAGCAGGCATTATCATTATTAATTATTGACAAAGAAAGATTCTATTCTCTCCTGACTGATCAGTTCGTCAGGACTCAGCTAGAGATAGACAGATCATGATGTTAGGATGGTGAGAGTCGAGAGTCGAGAGTTGACAGTTTTACTGGAGATTAATCTGATCTGCATCTGCATCTGCAAGCATCATGCATGGCGCATAAAGCCAACAGTTATATAACTAACTTATGATAATGAAATCCAATGGATATTTTTTTTCACTCATGAAGTAAGTCATCGCATTGTTTTTCTTATTTTATTCGCGACCGTTGGACATAACATAATGCATGCACTGACCAGGTTCAACTTCCTGGAAATAATAGTTAAAATAACAGTGAATAATAAAATTTACAATAATAACAGCAGCACTGGTCTATATATTTTTTAGTGTGTACTGTATTCTCCTGGATGGAGAATTGGAGATCATATTATTATTATTATTATTTCCGCGCCACCACGTGGGCGGGCGGGAGAGCCACTACCACTGGCCAGGGAGGGATGGACTCGACCGAATATTCTAGCATTACACATACTTCGTACATACGTATTGTACGGAGTACAATCAGTCCATAATAATTAGAATAATGTGTGGGATAGATAGATGGTGAACTAATCGGGGAAATAGGGTGCTAAATATAAATATAAAAAAAATGCCCCAGAAGTACTACTTCGTACTCTTTTCTAGAGGATTCTTCTTTGATACGATGTACTCTAGGAGTACTCTTTGTAGAATTTATCACTTCGGGCGTCTTGTAAGGTCTTCCAGTACTATATACTTCGTACTCCGTATTTAGTGGCGAAATATTTTTTTTCAACATGCATATGATGTAGCTAGCTGATATTATAGGCAGGCTATACTCTGTACCTGATGTTTATTTTTCGTCAGTACGGTACGGACTAGTCGATCAGAACGGAGTACTCTGTAATAGTAGTAGTATTACCACTTCGTCTCAGCAGATTATGCTATTTATTATTTATTATTTATTCAGTTACAATCATCATAAAGTCGACAGGTTTGACGACATGACTGCAATGCTGCACTCCAAGTGTTATTTTCTTTTCGATGGGGAAGCGGTTAGTTAATTAGGCAAAAGAAAAAACGCAGCTAGCGGACATCTGCGGACTTGGGGCGGAGACGGAACGCGGACTTACCCCCCCCGTATACTCCGTATCCGTTAGGTAATTACTCCACCAGTTAGTCGAAAAACTTGAAAAAACTATATTGGGTACTATTATTGCTTATTGCTACCCTATTGTTTATTATTAGGAGGATCTACGAAGCACCTAAGCACCTAGGTGAGTATAAGTAGGTAGGTGCCTAGCTATCCACGGACTAATTATTACGTACGTATGGGGCGAATTGTAGACAGATAGCATAGCATAACGTAGCATAATAATATTGAATTGACTGTCGCAGGTATGAATAATGATGCGACATGTGTAGATGATAGTCTGTGGATTCTCTCCTTGCCAGGCGGAGTATACCTAATTCTGGAAGGTAGATGAAGGTACATACAGTACATGCATCGACAGCCACTTAGGATCTCTAGGATCTCTATCTTACACGCGTAGGCGAGTGACGGTCTGTTTCAGTAGACGAGGTGTTGCATTGCAAGCGATGAATCATGATTGATACGATTGATTCTGCGATCCACTACGGTCTACCACTAGGTAGGTGTAGCTAGCAGAGTTGCAGTGAAGGCAACAGACGAAATAGAATTGGAACATATACACGGTTGCCCAGCGTCATGGCCATGACGGTAGATATCTGTTCTGTGGTTATGTCTACAGCTGACAAGAAGAATATCTCCTCCGTACCTAGGTATCTACTACTCGGCTGTAGTCCTACGGAAACATGCATCCTCGGGGAAATAGGGAAGACTACCTAAGAGAGGTCCTTCCCAAGTAGGAATGTCCTCGAGAGATCCATCCCCTTCCGCATTCGGCAAAGCGCTGGCCTGGTCCAAATAATTGGCCTGGCCAGAAGAAACCAACCATTGGCATAACGCCTCCCCACACACGAGACAGCACTGCGCCGCGAGAAATGCCTCGCTATTATTACTATTATTGTTGTGGTTATTATTATTATTATCAGGATCGTGATCCTGCAGTAGGTAATACCAGAGTACCACAGTCGATTGATTGATTGATGATTGATTGTGGGCTCACGGTTCACGGTCGGGACCGTTTTTGGGCCTGGTCAGCGCTACAAGTTAGCTAGTCTTAGGCTAAGCTGGCTAGGCAGCGGGAAGCTCTCCAGGGCCATGGTAACCTGCTTTGTTAATTAAGAAACGAGGCGCGATCCAGTGAACCGGTCGAGTCCATGCGCCGGGGGTTTGTCGATCTTCCAATAGATTTTGTTCAATTCAATTCATTTTGTTAATTGCTTCCTTGCCTGATGGGACTGATTCATGTTGTCTTGCATGAGTATAACTATTATTATTGCTATTCTTGCTATTATTATTTTTTTATTCTTAATGGTTCTTCTGTCATGCTGCTATTTATTTTGATTGATCTGCTGATATGGAGGGGGTTGCGTCAGTACTGATAGCAGTGTCGACATCCGGGTAAATAATCTCACTTGATTTATACTTCTCTGTCCCAAATCCATGGAATCGACAGACGGTCCGGCCCATCTGTTGCTACCATGGATCAATCAAGGTACGCACCTAATTCCAGAGTTACCAAGGTACGGAGTACTGAGTATAGAGTGAGGTTGTGCTGATAATAATACCTCCTGCGGCAGCGTCCCGCGTGGTCGTGCCGTCGTGGGATACTGTCCCCCACCAACTGCAAACAAGCCACGCCCAAGTCCTCCGCTCGCACTCTGTCGACGACTCGACATACCACCGTTTTTCCGTTGCAGCGTGGAGACACGCAAGTTACAGACTTACAGTTGACACTTGGACAATTTCTTCCCCAGACTCAGACTTGCCATGCCATGCCATGCCTCCACCGTTACTCCGTCCTCCGTACCGAGTGCTAACCTTCTCCATACCCACGGCTCTGGTTTTGCTCTCCCGACAGGGGTGGCCAGCGTTGTCATGATCTCCAGTGCATCCCACTCCCGCTGCCGCAGCTGCCACATCTGCCACATCCCTGTCTGGACTACTATCGAGGGTGCTCTGTAGAGCGGTAGAACCAGTCAGTAGCTAATAATAATAATGACGTACTATATGCTACCCGCGCCATGACACATCATGGCAACTAAGTCACGTCGACTGACGTCCTACTTATCGCATCGAACCGACCCTCTGGTTTCGATTTTCGATAAGTCAATGAGGGTTTCGGTTCCGCTGTCTCAGGCACAATGTTTGGTGTCGCCCAGTCTAGTTCCGTGCCACTTGACAGGGGGTCGACCAGGGTTGTTGTGCCACCAACCCTACTCCGTAAGGACCAACGTTCGTCCTCCCTAAAGGATTGTTTGCCGTATTCTGTACGACACTGCTGCTCTGCTCGATGTGCTCCTTTCGACCGTTGTGGAGGACAGGACGGAGGACACGCTCTGACAGAACGATGGGGACACTGGATGGATACTTCCGACGAGAACCTCCGTACGTACGTAACTTCCTACTGATCCAGCGTTAGCCAAAGTCATGCTGCAGGTCGACCCACGGCCGGCCAAACCGGCCAGATAGTGGCTCAATGGCTCTGTAGTAACCATGACACCGGTACTGCCGCTTGGATCACCGTCGTCTCTGTTCGGGCTTTCAGGTCGCCGGCGGGGCCAGTTGGGTGGGGGGACGAGAGGGGAGGGGCCACTGGTCGAAATATTGCGACGACTAGTCGGGCCAGTCAGCGGGCAGAGGCCGCGCGTGAGGCGAAGGACAGGCAGAGCCTCGTCTGCTCGTCGCTCGACTCCCTCGTCGGGCTCCTCGCCTGCAGTTCCCGGCCTCCTGGGTTGGAGCGAGCCGGTGGCGCCTTCCGATCGACTGATTCGACTCGTGTGGACACGCTGCGTCCTGCCCGTGACCGGCACCTGATTGGGCCGTCGCCCGCTCCACCCGCTCTCTCCGCCAAAAGCGATCTGTCATCTCGCTCCCTCACCACGGCCTTTCCTGCTCAGGGCAGACAGAGAGCGCGTGGCAGGCTGAGCATCAAGGGATGAAGATGCCAGCCAGTGTGCACCTGGAGGCAGCCTTCCTCGAGTTTTCGCAGTCGTCGCATCGGGGACCTCGCTGCGGAGGCCGTCTGTATGGCACGATTCCATGCCCAACCAACACGGTTTGGCGCAGATACCAGCAATACCAGCAATACATTTATTACGGACTCTGTACTCCGTACAGCCTTCCCCTCCCCCTCGACGCTCCTCCGCTTTGTCTGGCGCGGTGTCTTTGTCTGTCCTGTCTGTCCTGCATTCCCCACCGGGATCGCAGTGTGACGCTGCTCTGGCTGGTGCTGAGCCCGATAGCTTGGCTGCCGAAAGGATCGGGAAACGGCAGCGCTGGATCGTCCGAATCCTGGCCATCGCTGACCCTGGCTCCTGACCGCCTGGACCGTGCGGCAAGACGCGCTACCGCTGCACTAAGTGCCGTGGCCTAGTGGGCTCCTGGCCTTTGACGGTCCGTTGTTTGTCTCTCGCTGGTCTGGACGGCCTGCTGGCCGCTCGTCGGTGACGGCGGACCTTATTGCTGCTTTTCCC